>NC_053028.1:502119279-502220800 GCF_003073215.2 Triticum urartu | reverse complement strand
TAATCAATTCATGATCTCTCCGTTCCCTTGTATCCAAATCCTCTCAAGTATCTTCGTGCTTTTTATAATTCTTCCTGGTGATTCATCCCTTTACTTCGTTCATTTTCAATTCTTACGGTGGTTTGCTCAAGAGTTCTCTTCCTTATTATCATATCAATTCATTTGTTGTTTTCAATCCTACCGGTGGATTTGTCGAAGACCTTCCCAACTTGACGCTATATCTATCTTAATCTTTTCTATGAGAATAAGTAATATGCCAAATCCGTTGTTTGTCATCAATTTAATTGGTGAAGGTTAAGCATAATATAATTCTTATTCTTGTTTCATCCATATGTTAATCTTTTCTTCCGGAGTTTGTTCACGATGATTAAATTCTTGGTTTCAAGTGCTCGTCTTTCTTTCCGGAGCTCAAAGTTATTTCAATTATATCATCACGAAGATCCATCTAAATCATTGCAAGGCTTCAACCTTATTCTTTTATCCTTCATTTTGGTTGTTAATTCTTTTCTTACCGGAGTTCTCCAAGGAGGTTTTACATGATGGTTGATCAAGGATTCAATTTCTTCTCGAAGTGTTCATCAACATTCTTTTCAGAGGAGCTCAAGCATTCTTCATCTTGCAATCCGGAGTACAATTCTTTTTACCATATTATTGGAGGTGGTATTATGTCATTCTTGATAATTTGAGTTCATGGCTCATGATTCACATGTTGTTAAGAATGGGGTATTTTAAATCCATCAACCTCTTCATTGGAATTATCTTAGGCTATATTTCACCTAAAACCGTCCTTAAGGATTGTTGCTATTTATGGTGCTCATATAGGACCCAAGTTCTTCTTTCATCCTTCCGGTGAAATAAGCTTTCTCATCTCCTTGTTGATATCAATCCAATCTATCGTTTCCGTCAGTGGCAGAATTTCAACTCAGTTTTGAGAGGTTTTCCATAAGCCCACTACAACCTTGCTCTTTTCGTTGTTGGGTTTTCCAACAACTCCGTTCGACCCTTCTACTAAAGATGCCTTTCAAGCTCTTTTGTGGCAGAAGTCGGCATTTTATTCTCCATTATTTTATTTCAATTATTTATCGTCTATTCTTTTGTTCCGGAGGCATGGTGATGTTGCTCTCTTCAATCCATCATCTTGTTTGTCAAGATCATGTTCTTTTCATGCCTATCCATTTAACCGGAGTGTGGTGCCATTCTGCTCAAGTTCTTTTCGCCTTATCAAGCCTTGCATCTCTTTTCAACCGGAGTGCTGTCTGAGATTTTTCTTACCCCTTGTTCCATTCATTCAACAGTTCCGGAGGCAGTGTGTTGTGATTTCATCAAGTATCTTCTCATCTTACCAAGTTCTTATTCAATTCCTTTTCTTTTCAATCGAAGTGCTGCCCGAAGTTGTTCTTCCTTGTTCCTCTTTTCTAACGGAGTGTTTTCAACTTCGTTCATCTCCATTACATTCTTTCTTTCAATTTGTTCAACTTCTCAAGGTTCTTTGGTTTCACTCATTTGTCAAAGAAGCAACTTAGTTTTACCTCTTCTCTTTCTCTTCCGTTTTCCCTCCGGTGCCATTCTAGATCTTGGGACGAGATCCTTTTGTAGTGGTGGAGTGTTGTGATGCCCCGAGACCGTTGTGCCAGGTGTCTTCCTGTTATTCGCTGTTGTTGCCATGTCATTTGCTTGCATATTGCATCTTATCATGTCATCATGTGCATTGCATCATCATGTTTTAAAAACTTGCATCTGTCCCGGTCTCCTCGTTCTGTCCGTTGTCCGTTCTGAGCCCAACCACACTTGCACGCGCCCGCGGCATGTCCGAAATAGTATTTTATAAGTGGCCGGAAAATGTTCTCGGAATGGGTTGAAAGTTGGCCTGTGGTCTTATTATAGCGCAGATAGACCGCCTGTCAAGTTTCATCGCATTCGGAGTTCGTTTGACGCCCCAACGAATAACTATAGCAGCAATATAGTCGGTCTAACGTCGGACGTTTTCGGTCTCCGGAAACAGTCGCCGGGCCCCCCTCTCTTCTCTTCTCTCAGCTCGAGACCGTCTACACAGCTCACTACCTACCGCCAGGCCTAGCTGAAGCTCTCTCGTCAGCCCGCGGACCTCCTCGCGCGCGTCCGAAAATTGTCCCGGACCCGACCCGAGCAGTCGTCACCGTCGTGTCCGGATCATCCCCAAACATCTGCAAAACATCTCCGTTTTGTTAATTGGGCTCCCTAGCTATTTTATCCGCAATCGTCCGATTGCGATCGTAGGGTCGAGGTAGCCCCTAACCTAGTCTTTGAGGTATATATATATACTCCACTCCTGGTCTTTTGGGACAAACCCTAAAAACTAGGTCGCTTGTCCCCCTCAGTCGCCACCTACACCAAATTCCCATTGGGATCTCCCCGGCCAGATCCCCCCAACCTAGCCAACCAGTTTTCCTTCTCGGATCCACCGCCACCTCTCACCTTCTCTTCCTCGTTTTCGGCAGCAAGCCAAGCAGTGCCTCACCCTCGCGAGCACGCAAGCCACCGGGAGCCTTCCAGCCCCTGCTCCCGCGCGCCCCTACCCCGAGCTCCTCTCGTGCTGCTCCCTGCTCCCTCGCTCTCGATTGGATCGAGGGGAGGAGCCCCTCGACCCTACGTCACCGCCAACCTCCACGCCGGCGAGCGAACCAGCAGCCACCAGATGAGCGCCGGCCGCCCCCCTCCTTCTCCACCTTCCCGTGCTCCTCCCGTTTCCCCCTCTCTCAACTCTCTCTTTGTTCCTCTCTGCCCCAGGATGAAGCTCCGCCGCCATGGATGGGGGAAGCCCCGCGCCGAGCCGCAAGCCCCTGCGCCCCCTTCCACCGGAGAACGCCGTCCAGGGCCCAGATCCGCCCCTTCGCCCCGCTCGATGGAGTTCTGCTCCCAGCCACCGCTGCCTGCTCACCTCCTCTGCTTCGACCTTGCGTGAGGATGATGACCCAGCGCCAAGTCCACAAGCTCCGCCGCTGCAGGGAACAAGGAGCACGCCGCCCCGATGCGTGGACCCCGCGCCCGGATCCCGCCATCCCCGGCGAGCTCCGCCTCCCGTTTCGTCGCTCTGCCGTACGCCAAGTTCCCTGCCGTCGCGCCTCTACTTCCACCCCCTGTCGCCATTGCTCTGCCTCCATACGAGGAGACGACCAGGAGCCAAGCCCAGCGCCTGCGTTGATCGCACCCCCACCATCTCCTCGTTCGATCCACCAAGGCCAGCCCAGCACAGGCGCCAAGGCCCAGCTCCCTGGAGAGATGTGAGCCGACCCCTCCAGCCTTCTGTGCGCTGTTGGGCTTGTCCCTGATTCGGCCCTCTTCTATTTCATTTTCTTTTAGCGAATTTTCTATTTAATCTAGTGACGGCAGATTTACAAAAAAAACCCTAGTTTCACGCATTTAATAACTCATCATCCATGCACCGGGTTAAAATGATTTATATATGAAAGTTGCTTAGATTTTCATCTAGTTTAATAATATGCAATTTTCATGCATGTTTAAAATGTTGTTTGTTTTAATTTTCTCAAATAACTTGTTAAAATGGTTTAATTCATAACTAAATAACCGTAACTCGGATTTTAATAAACCTTATATGTAAATGGGGTAGAAAAATGCCTAGTTTAACATGATGCACTCACCTAGCATGTTTAACAACTCTAAAATTATGTTTAGGGCAGAACAGTAACAAACCTAATATATGCATATGAGGAGTTTCCGGACTTGTTGTTTTGTTGTTCCGGCCTCATTTAAACTTGCCTAGATTAGATAGTTTCATCATGTGACACCTCTTGCCATGCTAACAACATTTAATCTTGTTGGGTACCTAAACGAGAGAGAACTAAATAATTGTTGTGGTGTTTCATCAATATGCAACTCGTTGCATATTGAGCTCCATTTAATTTGTAGTTTTGCTTGTGCACTTTGCCATGCCATGCATAATTAAACCGGACATGCATCATACTTGGTTGTGCATCATGTCATGCTTATGTGGTGGTTGTTTACTTTGTTGTTTGCTTTCTTTCCGGTGTACTTCTTCTCGGTAATCCGGTAACGTCGCGTTTGTGAGGATCCGTTCGACAACGTCCGTTTGTCTTCTTCATGGACTCATTCTTCTTCCTTGCGGGACTTCAGGCAAGATGACCATACCCTCGAAATCACTTCTATCTTTGCTCGCTCTTTTGCTATGCCTATGCTGCGATACCTACCACTTGCTTATCATGCCTCCCATATTGTTGAACCAAGCCTCTAACCCACCTTGTCCTAGCAAACCGTTGTTTGGCTATGTTACCGCTTTGCTCAGCCCCTCTTATAGCATTGTTAGTTGCAGGTGAAGATTGAAGTTTGTTCCTTGTTGGAACATGGAGATGTTGTTCCTTGTTGGAACATGTTTACTTGTTGGGATATCACGATATCTCTTATTTAATTAATGCATCTATATACTTGGTAAAGGGTGGAAGGCTCGGCCTTATGCCTGGTGTTTTGTTCCACTCTTGCCGCCCTAGTTTCCGTCATATCGGTGTTAGTTCCCGGATTTTGCGTTCCTTACACGGTTGGGTTATAATGGGAACCCCTTGACAGTTCGCCTTGAATAAAACTCCTCTAGCAAGGCCCAACCTTGGTTTTACCATTCGCCACCTAGCCTTTTTTTCCCTTGGGTTAGGCCAGCCCAAGGGTCATCTTTATTTTTAACCCCCCCGGCCAGTGCTTGTCTAAGTGTTGGTCCGAAACAGAGCCACTTGCGGCGCCACCTCGGGGAAACTTGAGGGCTGGTTTTAGCTGTACGTAGTGTTCATCCGGTGTTGCCCTGAGAGCGAGATATGTGCAGCTCCCATCAGGATGTCGGCGCATCGGGCGGTCTTGCTGGACTTGTTTTACCATTGTCGTGGATGTCTTGTAACCGGGATTCCGAGCCTGATCGGGTCTTCCCGCTAGAAGGAATATCCTTTGTTGACCGTGAGAGCTTGTGATGGGCTAAGTTGGGACACCCCTGCAGGGATTGAACTTTCGAAAGCCGTGCCCGCGGTTATGGGCAGATGGGAATTTGTTAATGTCCGGTTGTAGAAAACCTGAAGTTGACCTTAATTAAAGTACATCAACCGCGTGTGTAACCGTGATGGTCTCTTTCCGGCGGAGTCCCGGAAGTGAACACGGTGTTGGAGTTATGCTTGACGTAGGTTGTTCTAGGATCACTTCTTGATCATAGTTTCTCGATCGTGCTTTGCCTTCTCTTCTCGCTCTCATTTGCGTATGTTAGCCACCATATATGCTAGTCGCTTGCTGCAGCTCCACCTCATACCTTTTACCTTACCCATAAGCTTAAATAGTCTTGATCGCGAGGGTGTGAGATTGCTGAGTCCCCGTGACTCACAGATACTTCCAAAACCAGCTTGCAGGTGCCGATGAGTTCTTGCAGTTGACGCAACCAAGCTCAGGAGGAGCTCGATGAAGATCTTGTCCTTTATGTTGTTCCGTTTTCCAGTTGATCAGTAGTGGAGCCCAGTCGGGACGATCGAGGATCTGTGTAGCATTTGGGGTAGTCTTCTTTTATTTTGGTTCCATAGCCGGACCTTGATTGTATTTGGATGATGTAATGCTTTATTCATGTAATTGTGTGAAGTGGCGATTGTAAGCCAACTATGTATCTCTTTCCCTTATGTATTACATGGGTTGTGTGAAGATTATCTCACTTGCGACATTGCTTTCAATGCGGTTATGCCTCTAAGTCGTGCTTCGACACGTGGGAGATATAGCCGCATCGAGGGCGTTACAGTATGCATCTCTATCAAAGGAAATGGGCTGTATCTGTGGACTAAACTGCATAATGCCAGAAGAGAAGGGGAAAGCCTAGCCTATCGAAGACTAGCATCTTTAAGCATCTTGCACCACATAGAAGAGTACAGATCAACATCGAGAAAGCAATCCCAGAGCCATACTATCCATTTCTCATATCCATTTCTCATCACAAGTATCCAGTTCTAGTTGTATCGATCAGGATACAACTCCAAGTGTCCGTTACCGTAGGACAGGCTATCGATAGATGTTTTCTTCACTGCAGGGGTGCACCAACTTACCCACCACGCTCGATTAACTCCGGCCGGACACACTTTCCTGGGTCATGCCCAGCCTTGGCCAAACAATACGCCGCAATCGGACCTAGGCTTAATAGAGAGGCCAGCACGCCGGACTAAACCTATGCCCCCAGAGGTCATGGGCCATCGCCCCGGGAACTCCTGCACGTTGCGTGGGAGGTCGGTGAGCAGACCTAGCTACCTCCTTCCAAAAGGCAGGTGCTTACGCAGTCCAACCCGGCGCGTGCCGCTCAGTCATTGACGTCTATTAAGCTTCGGCTGATGCATACGACGCAGAACGCCCATACTATGCCCACGTGATGGTTAGTTCTATCAGGCCAGAGCCCCTCGGATCGACCCGTCTTTAGTAACATGGCTCAGTGCAAAGTCATAGTAACCATAGTAACTGTGTGTCTAACACCAAGGGGAAAACCCGAGGAATCACCCCCCCCCCGGGGAATTCCAGTCGATGTTATCATCAAGGTGAACGTAAGAGGATCCACCCTTGAGGTTCACACTTGAGGGGTTGCATGACAGAGCCATAACGGAAGTGGTTAAGGAGGAAATCACCCTCGATGACCTCGACCGTATAGCTACACTACAGAGATCTCATCAGGAGTGATGTAAGAGGTTCCACCCTCAGCACTCAATGATAACTCTGCAGAGTCGTACAACTAGGGAGGTGATGTGCGGTGTCGGGGCCTGGACGTCGATCACGTTGATCGAGTCATCGAACATAAAGCGGGGAAACTGGGACAAGGTGGGGGGTCACTGATGGATCACTAACCAACCTATACTAAGCAGTTTAGGATAAGCAGGTAAGGTATGAAAGCAGGTAACAACAACAGGCTATGCATCAGAGTAGGATCATACAGAAAGCAGCAGCAGTTCTAATGCAAGCATGAGAGGGAAAGAAATGGGCGATATCGGAATGCTCAAGGAGGGTTTGCTTGCCTAAAGCTCTGCTGAAAAGAAAGAAGTGTCATCGTCGACGTAGTCGATCACAGGGGCAGCCTCGGTCTCGGGGTCTACCGGAGAGAAGAGGGGGAAGAAACAATAAATATAAAGCAGACAAAGCATCATAAAGCATAACATGGTAATACGCGATGTTAGGGGTGAACTAACACGGTGCTAGACGCTACAGACGGAGAAGGAAAACATCTGGAGGGGTTTTCCCGGCGTCTGAAGTTTTTCGGACAGATGAAAAGAGAGGGGACGGTTCCATGTTCAGCATGCTAGGGGCATGTGACAGATGAACAGACCGTGTATCCGGATTTGTTGGATTTTTCTGAGCAACTTTCATATATAAATTATTTTCATCCGAGTTACGGATTATTTTATATGAATTTACAAAGTTTAAAATGATTTTATATATTTACATAATTCTTTTAATTCGAAAATAAAACAACAAAATACTTTTGTCACCTAGTGCTATTCTAGCCGTAGTGTATGACAGTGGGACCAGTGGGGTTGTGTTGACCTAGTCAAATGTTGACTAGTCAACATATGAACAGTGTAAGGGGCCACATGTCATTGACTTAGACTTTTCTGAAAATTTATTTTTCTTTAAACTAACCATGGGTCCACATGTCACCTACTATTGGACTAATTAACTAATACTACTAATTAGACTAACTAACTAAACTAGTCCCTAAACAAGTATTTGGGCTGGCCCCACACACACAGAACACACACTCATGCACACACACACACACTACACTGCACAACACCACGACCATGGCAAAGCAATGAGCAGCAACAGAAGTAAGAGCAGCGGTGGCAGCTATGTAGCAGCAAGGCAGTAGCAAAGGAACAGTGCAGCGGCACGCAAGGAGCAGGCGCACATGAGGCGCAGTTGCGGGCATGGCGCGGGGCGCGGCCCTGCCGGCGCGCAGGCAGGGGCTTGCGGGCAAGGAGCAGCAGCGATGGCAGCTTCTAGCGGGAGTGACAATGGGCAGAGCAAGCAACGCAGCGGCAGCATCAGGAGGCCGAAGTGACAGTAGCTGCCAGCGGCACAGGAGTAGTGCCCAACGGCAACAGAAGTAGCAGTAGTATAGCAGCGGGAGGCATCAGGCGGCCGGCGTGCGGGCACGGGGTGGAGGCACCAGCGGGCGCGGGCGTGGGTGGCTGGCGAGGGCGCGACCAGGAACATGTGGGGGCGCACGCGGACGAGATGTTTCGGCCATGGCGCTCGAGCTCATGGGGATGACAATACGGCAACAAATTAACGGAGTAAAAGCCGGGAATCGGAGGAGGTGCTCACCGCGGAGCTTGTTGACATGGTCGGGGAGCGAGGTGGTGGCCGGACATGAAGAACTCGACGACGAGATGCGGCGGCTATGGGCGAAGATGACGGCGATGGTGAGCGTACGATGCCTCCCAGCTTGGGCTCTTATGCGAGGGAAAAGGAGACGACGATGGAGGAGCTCCTGGATGTCTTGGCGCGGGAAGGGGAGGCCGGTGGCCGTGGGATCGACGAAGGCGGCGGCGACGACTTCGCTCGGCTAAGTTTCTAGATCGGGGGGGAGCAACAGCGGGAAAATGAGGGGCTAGGGTTGGTCGATGGCCTCGGGGTGGTTCTTATCTACCTCAAGAGGACGACGGATGGTCGGCACCTGGTCGGGCGCACTCATGGCCGTGGGATGCCCGCCACGCATCCCCTGCTCCTGTAGCAGGAGGTTGGGGATGACCTCAGTTGGGCTAGGCCTTGTGCGTTGTGGCCACTTATGGCCTAGCGACACCATAGTGTTAGGTTCTTTTTTTGTCAATTGAATCAGCTGGTGTTTTCTCATATATTTAAATTAGCAATTGAATTTTGTTTGAGTTAAGATTTGGCATATAAATCTAGTACAACATTTCAAGACCACACACTGGGTTTCACATCATTTGGAAATGTATAGATATTTGTTTGTTTTGAAAAGGCTGAAATATTTGTTGTTGGACCATTTATTAATTCCTAGGGATTAATTGGTAGGTCAATAAGGTTGGGTTCAACATGAAAAATGATCAGGGGAATTGTGGAATAATTTGAACATTTTAGTTTTACTGTTCAAAGAAATAATAATTTCACTAGCGATTTAAATTTGAATTTGACTTTGATTTTGGACTAGTGGCAATTTGCATAGTAATCATGATGACATGGCCACCGTTAGAGGGAGATTACTGTATCATGATTCTCGGGGTGTTACAAATCTCCTCCACTACAAGAAATCTCGTCCCGAGATTTAAGATGTGGGGTAAGGGGAAAGTTCTGATTACGAAATTCTAACGGATCTTTTCGGTCTTGGTTGCTCTTCTCAAAGAGGTCGATTCATTACATTGATGTCTTCATTTCTCTGCTTCAGGTCATCATGATGAAGCCGTCATACTTTCTTCGGGATCCCAATGTACTTACGAAAAGGATAAGGGGTAGCTTCGGAAGAACGGACCTATACAAGGTTGCTTATTTGGTAGATAACATCAGGGAAGGTGGCGGAAGGTAACTCTAAAATTGAAACTTAAGCAAATATCAAGAGCAAAGTAAGAAGTTACAATAAGAAGTTTCAAACGAATGGATATCCGATCAATACCTGAACATAGTGTAAAACGGGGTTCAGAGCAACGAGAATAGATCATCTCTCGAAGGGTGGCTCATGATAACACACAAAGTCAAGAGCATATGATACTTCGGAATCAAGGATATACAGGAGAGTCAGGTTCCGATCCCGTGGAACTGTGGTGAGTGTCGATCGAGAGTAGGGAGGATGGTGATATCTTACCGGTCGCGACAACAAGGTATGCCAGAGGATAGTCTATCAGTTATGTCGGTAACAACATCGGCACCATGGGCGAGGGACAAAGAGAACCATTTTCCTGCTTGTTAATTCGAGGCGGACCAATAGGCAAAGTTCTCATCCATCAGTGATGCCGAAATGTCAGCAACATTAGTAACAGGGTCTCACTGACAAGGTTGTACATCGGGGTGTTTTATAAGTAGGGATTTATTTCTGCTTATATCATATAGATCACAAGAAAGGTTAAACAAACCAATGGAAAGGAAAAATATGATTATCAAATCAAACAGTCCAATGGAAAGGAAGATGTGTTTACACATAAGAGTTGGGAGTATATCCTTCCCAAGGAAAAGCGGAGCAGGATATACATGATAGGACAGCAAGTTCAAAAGCATTTAGATAATGGGGCGAGGGAAGAATCATGATATTACCCATACAACGGTGTGAGGGTAATTGAACGAGAAACATTTTGTATTATGATTTAGATGTTCTTGTTGATATTCGGAATACCACAGTCATGCTTCGATGCAACAATGATATGGTGTCAAGTAAAGATTGGGTTCGAAGATCTCAAGAGATACCGAGAAACAATTCCAAGATTATCTCAGAACGTAAGGGATAACCAAGCACAACCACGTCTATGTTGGCAGAAAGTCAAGATGTCATCGATGATATCACAAATCATCGAGGGGCAGGGATGGTGTTTCTAGCCATGAATTCAATTGACATCTCTAAAGAAGCCAAAGTGTTGACGGTGATCACGACAAATTTGTCAAGAGACTCTATGAAGATGCCATCGAGTAGAAAAGGAAGGATGAAGTGAAAGGCTATGAGAACCACGGATTCGACACAAGCTCAAAGTCAAGCTTATTGTTCGAGGTGAAATGCTAAGATGAGGAAGATCGACGTAAGCTTAGCTCACCGTCGGAAGTTGCTCCGGGCATAAGGACCAGGTAGCATAGTTAAAAAGTTGACATGATAAAAATATAGCCGATCAGGCTAGGAATGATGTGATGGGGTATAAAGCTTCCCAGTATCAAGTACTAGGTGTAATGACAGAAGGTAAATTGGAGTAGAGGTTGGACGGGGGAATTATTTGCAGAGGATAAGTAATTGTAACTTACCCAGTAAATGGGATCAAGGAGGAAATATGGTCGGGGCCATAACTACAAGGGATCCAATTTACGATACCGGAAGAATATTCAAATGATTAAATATCCTTGCAAGAAGATTTCATGATAAGTTCCACATCGTGTCCGTGGGCATGAACACAAAGGTTCAGGGTCGACTCCCACTTCTATAATGCATAACCTTTCATTTTACTTCTCGCTCTTGATGAAGCTATTGTATTGAATTTTATCTGACGAAAAGCCAGTAGAGTATAACCCGCATAACTTTTGAGTTCACACAGATTAGGGAAGGCATAGGTTCAACCCATCGGGGCATCTTAGGAACATATATTATAAATTCCAAGAATAAATAACACAAGCTCGGTAGTAGAGCATGCTTGAGAAAGCGGAGGATACAATTTATCAAAAGCATTATGTATCCGAGGAAAGGCTTACAAGCTTATTGAATATGAAGGACGTTGTCGGATAAAATCCAAAAAAGGGGGATCTGGTGGTCCACAAGGGATCTGATGTGAGCATCAATATCCAACCAGAGGAAGAAAGAATGCAAGGAGATCAGATTATAGAAACAACTGACTAACTCAAAGTTCAATTGCAAAGGAATTATGAATTCCAAGACAAGGGATCAGAAGCAATGCTCTGATTAGGGATGGATAGGTAGAATAGCCTTAGGTTTACAATCGATGGCGATTTGATTGATTGAGATTTAGGACATGTTAAAATGACGTCTGAGCCGGAAGGATGAATTCTAGGATCTGATTGAGGATTGCGAGCATTCGCAACATATTGTATCAACGGACTCAAAATGATAATGACAAAGGCTGACAACAAGATTACTAGACTTATGGTATTAACCATAATGCAAGCAAGCAAGAAATTCAAGAACAATAGGTTGTTGAGGATTTTCACAAGAACAAATGGTATTATGAAGACTTTTCTGAAGTACATGAATGAACTAAGGATGAGCGGATACTCGATAGGTACACAAAGTTATCCGTAGGGGTATTCAGGTGACAAGGAACTGCAAGGCAGTAAGCTCAAAGGATTCTCAGAACAACGGAGAGCAGTTCCGGGCATCTTGTAATAACAAAATCAATGGGATTGAATGTAAGAATGGTAGATGTATGCAGTTATCAACAAGGATATAATAGTGGTAGGGAATTTGCCAAGGCGGTGGATACAAGGGTCTCAGGAGAATATCATAGAGTAACCTCGGAATCTTCTGGCAAAGCAAGTGATCATTGATAATGTCGGGGCTCTCCAGGAGGAAGTGGGTACGAGAGCCTAATGTCAGAGTTAGTAAAATGTTTAACCCGAATAGACGAGAGATCAGAGTCCCAGTGTATAGACGAGGAATAAAAGATCCTAATACCACCCAATTGGCGACGTGGGCTCGTAAGCCACACAGCCATGTTAGTAAAACAGTTTTCGGTTTCTAGACTCAACTTCGGCCAAGGAGTTGGAAAGGGGGATCCTATAGGCAGTCGGTTCTGATACCAACTTGTGACGCCCTCGATTCAATCGTACACTAATCATACACGCAAATGTGTACGATCAAGATCAAGGACTCACGGGAAGATATCACAACACAACTCTAGACATAAATTAAAATGATACAAGCTTTATATTACAAGCCAGTGGCCTCGAGGGCTCGAATACATAAGCTCGAATACACAAGAGTCAGCGGAAGCAACAATATCTGAGTACAGACATAAGTTAGACAAGATTGCCTTAAGAAGGCTAGCACAAAAGCAACAATGATCGAAAAGGCAAGGCCTCCTGCCTGGGAGCCTCCTAACTACTCCTAGTCGTCTGCGGTCTTCACGTAGTAGTAGGCATCCTCCGGATAGTAGTAGTCATCAGTGGCGTTGTCTGGCTCCTGGGATCCGTCATCTGGTTGCAACAAACGGGTATGGGAGAAAAAGAGGTAGCAAAGCAACTGTGAGTACTCATCCAAAGTACTCGCAAGACTTACATCATATCTAAACTAAGTATGCATCTCTATCAAAGGAAATGAGCTGTATCTGTGGACTAAACTGCATAATGCCAGAAGAGAAGGGGAAAGCCTAGCCTATCGAAGACTAGCATCTTCAAGCATCTTCAAGCATCTTCAAGCATCTTGCACCATATAGAAGAGTACATATCAACATAATGTAAAGTAGCAGTGTTATCAACCTCGGCCAGAGATCCTTTCTCGACTCCCTCCGAGAAAGCAATCCCAGAGCCATACTATCCATTTCTCATATCCATTTCTCATCACAAGTATCCAGTTCTAGTTGTATAGATCGGGATACAACTCCAAGTGTCTGTTATCGTAGGACAGGCTATCGATAGATGTTTTCTTCCCTGCAGGGGTGCACCAACTTACCCACCACACTCGATTAACTCCGGCCGGACACACTTTCCTGGGTCATGCCCGGCCTTGGCCAAACAATACGCCGCAACCCGACCTAGGCTTAATAGAGAGGCCAGCACGCCGGACTAAACCTATGCCCCCAGAGGTCATGGTCCATCGCCCCGGGAACTCCTGCACGTTGCGTGGGCGGCCGATGAGCAGACCTAGCTACCTCCTTCAAAAAGGCAGGTGCTTACGCAGTCCAACCCGGCGCGCGCCGCTCAGTCGCTGACGTCTATTAAGCTTCGGCTGATGCATACGACGTAGAACGCCCATACTATGCCCACGTGATGGTTAGTGCTATCAGGCCAGAGGCCCCTCGGATCAAATATCCAAACCGTAGTGGATTAGGAGCACGCGATAACGAGCAGAGACTCACGACCGATGTGACCCCATCGCCCCGTCTCGAGTACTTGCGGCAAGGGCTAAGAATGCCCGGCCATGCCTCGTAAGTATCTCGCGTGCACCTTCCAGGTCAACCCGACTCCACATCACTCGCAATTAAGCTCGCGCAGGTACCCCTCAGGGCCGACCCGTCTTTAGTAACATGGCTCAGTGCAAAGTCATAGTAACCATAGTAACTGTGTGTCTAACACCAAGGGGAAAACCCGAGGAATCACCCCCGGTGAATTCCAGTCGATGTTATCATCAAGGTGAACGTAAGAGGATCCACCCTTGAGGTTCACACTTGAGGGGTTGCATGACGGAGCCGTAACGGAAGTGGTTAAGGAGGAAATCACCCTCGATGACCTCGACCGTATAGCTACACTACAGAGATCTCATCAGGAGTGATGTAAGAGGTTCCACCCTCAGCACTCAATGATAACTCTGCAGAGTCGTACAACTAGGGAGGTGATGTGCGGTGTCGGGGCCTGGACGTCGATCACGTTGATCGAGTCATCGAACATAAAGCGGGGAAACTGGGACAAGGTGGGGGGTCACTGATGGATCACTAACCAACCTATACTAAGCAGTTTAGGATAAGCAGGTAAGGTATGAAAGCAGGTAACAACAACAGGCTATGCATCAGAGTAGGATCATACAGAAAGCAGCAGCAGTTCTAATGCAAGCATGAGAGGGAAAGAAATGGGCGATATCGGAATGCTCAAGGAGGGTTTGCTTGCCTAAAGCTCTGCTGAAAAGAAAGAAGTGTCATCGTCGACGTAGTCGATCACAGGGGCAGCCTCGGTCTCGGGGTCTACCGGAGAGAAGAGGGGGAAGAAACAATAAATATAAAGCAGACAAAGCATCATAAAGCATAACATGGTAATACGCGATGTTAGGGGTGAACTAACACGGTGCTAGACGCTACAGACGGAGAAGGAAAACATCTGGAGGGGTTTTCCCGGCGTCTGAAGTTTTTCGGACAGATGAAAAGAGAGGGGACGGTTCCATGTTCAGCATGCTAGGGGCATGTGACAGATGAACAGACCGTGTATCCAGATTTGTTGGATTTTTCTGAGCAACTTTCATATATAAATTATTTTCATCCGAGTTACGGATTATTTTATATGAATTTACAAAGTTTAAAATGATTTTACTATATTTACAGAATTCTTTTAATTCGAAAATAAAACAAAAAAATACTTTTGTCACCTAGTGCTATTCTAGTCGTAGTGTATGACAGTGGGACTAGTGGGGTTGGGTTGACCCAGTCAAATATTGACTAGTCAACATATGAACAGTGCAAGGGACCACATTTCATTAACTTAGACTTTTCTGAAAATTTATTTTTCTTTAAACTAACCATGGGTCCACATGTCACCTACTATTGGACTAATTAACTAGTTACTACTAATTAGACTAACTAACTAAACTAGTCCCTAAACAAGTATTTGGGCTGGCCCCACACACACAGAACACACACTCATGCACACACACACACACACTACACTGCACAACACCACGACCATGGCAAAGAAATGAGCAGCAACAGAAGTAAGAGCAGCGGTGGCAGCTATGTAGCAGCAAGGCAGTAGCAAAGGAACAGTGCAGCGGCACGCAAGGAGCAGGCGCACATGAGGCGCAGTTGCGGGCATGGCGCGGGGCGCGGCCCTGCCGGCGCGCAGGCAGGGGCTTGCGGGCAAGGAGCAGCAGCGATGGCGGCTTCTAGCGGGAGTGACAATGGGCAGAGCAAGCAACGCAGCGGCAGCATCAGGAGGCCGAAGTGACAGTAGCTGCCAGCGGCACAGGAGTAGTGCCCAACGGCAACAGAAGCAACAGTAGTATAGCAGCGGGAGGCACCGGGCGGCCGGAGCGACACGCAGTAGGGCGGCCGGCGCGCGGGCATGGGGCGGAGGCACCAGCGGGCGCGGGCGTGGGTGGCTGGCGAGGGCGTGACCAGGAAAACGTGGGCGCGCACGCGGACGAGATGTTTCGGCCATGGCGCTCGAGCTCATGGGGATGACGATACGGCAACAAATCAACAGAGTAAAAGCCGGGAATCGGAGGAGGTGCTCACCGCGGAGCTTGTGGACGTGGTCGGGGAGCGCGCTGGTGGTCGGACACGAAGAACTCAACGACGAGATGCGGCGGCTATGGGCGAAGATGACAGCGATGGCGAGTGTACGGCGCCTCCCAGCTCGGGCTCTTATGCGAGGGAAAAGGAGACAACGATGGAGGAGCCCCTGGATGTCTTGGCGCGGGGAGGGGAGGCCGGTGGCCGCGGGATCGACGAAGGCGGCGGCGACGACTTCGCTCGGCTAAGTTTCTAGATTGGGGGGAGCAACAGCGGGAAAATGAGGGGCTAGGGTTGGTCGATGGCGTCAGGGTGGTTCTTATCTACCTCAAGAGGACGGTGGATGGTCGAACCTAGCCGGGCGCACTCATGGTCGTGGGATGTCCGCCACGCATCCCCTGCTCCTATAGCAGGAGGTTGGGGATGACCTCAGTTGGGATGGGCCTTGTGCGTTGTGGCCACTTATGGCCCAGTGACACCATAGTGTTAGGTTCTTTTTTTTCTGTCAATTGAATCAGCTGATGTTTTCTCATATATTTAAATTAGCAAATGAATTTTGTTTGAGTTAAGACTTGGCATATAAATCCAGTACAACATTTCAAGACCACACACTGGGTTTCACATCATTTGGAAATGTATAGATATTTGTTTGTTTTGAAAAGGCTGAAATATTTGTTGTTGGACCATTTATTAATTCCTAGGGATTAATTGGTAGGTCAATAAGGTTGGGTTCAACATGAAAAATGATGAGGGGAATTGTGGAATAATTTGAACATTTTAGTTTTACTATTCGAATAAATAATAATTTCACCAGCGATTTAAATTTGAATTTGACTTTGATTTTGGACTAGTGGCAATTTGCATAGTAATCATGATGACATGGCCACCGTTAGAGGGAGATTACTGTATCATGATTCTCGGGGTGTTACAGTTATGCCCATAATGAATCAGTCATGTTTGAAGCCCATGAAGACAAGAAGTATGGCGCTTTATGATACGTCTCCGTCGTATCTATAATTTTTGATTGTTCCATGCCAATATTCTACAACTTTCATATACTTTTGGCAACTTTTTATACTATTTTTGGGACTAACATATTGATCCAGTGCCCAGTGCCAGTTCCTGTTTGTTGCATGTTTTTTGTTTCGTAGTAAATCCATATCAAACGGAGTCCAAACGGGATAAAAACTGACGGAGATTTTTTTTGGAATATATGTGATTTTTGGGAAGAAAAATCCACGTGAGACGATGCCCAAGGGGGCCACGAGGTAGGGGGATGCGCCCTGGGCCCTCGTGGCCACCCCGTAAGGCGGTTGATGCCCTTCTTTCGCTGCAAGAAAGCTAATATCCGGATAGAGATCGTGTTAAAATTTCAGCCCAATCGGAGTTACGGATCTCCGGGAATATAAGAAACGGTGAAAGGGCGGAATCTGAGAACGCAGAAACAGAGAGAGACAGATCCAATCTCAGAGGGGCGAGCCCCTCCCATGCCATGGAGGCCAAGGACCAGAGGGGAAACCCTTCTCCCATCTAGGGAGGAGGTCAAGGAAGGAGAAGAAGAAGGGCCCCCTCTCCCCTTCTCTTCCGGTGGCGCCGGAACGCCGCCGTGGCCATCATCATCATCACCGCAATCTTCACCAACAACTTCACCGCCATCATCACCAACTCTTCCCTCCTCTATGCAGCGGTGTAACCCCTCTTTTACCCACTGTAATCTCTACTTAAACATGGTGCTCAACGCTATATATTATTTCCCAATGATGTATGGCTATCCTATGATGTTTGAGTAGATCTGTTTTGTCCTATGGGTTATTTGATGATTGTGATTGGTTTGAGTTGCATGTTTTATTATTGGTGTTGTCCTATGGTGCTCTCCGTGTCGCGCAAGCGTGAGGGATTCCCGTTGTAGGGTTTGCAATATGTTCATAATTTGTTGATGGTGGGTGGCGTGAGTGATAGAAGCACATACCCGAGTAAGTAGGTTGTTTGCGTATGGGATAAAGAGGACTTGATACTTTAATGTTATGGTTGGGTTTTACCTTAATGATCTTTAGTAGTTGCAGATGCTTGCTAGAGTTCCAATCATAAGTGCATATGATCCAAGTAGAGAAAGTATGTTAGCTTATGCCTCTCCGTCAAATAAAATTGCAATAATGATTACCGGTCTAGTTATCGTTTGCCTAGGGACAAATAACTTTCTCGTAACAAAAACCTCTTTACTAAAACTAACTTAGTTGTGTCTTTATCTAAACAGCCCCTACTTTTTATTTACGCGCTCTTTATTACCTTGCAAACCTATCCAACAACACCTACAAAACACTTCTAGTTTCATACTTGTTCTAGGTAAAGCGAACGTCAAGCGTGCGTAGAGTTGTATCGGTGGTCGATAGAACTTGAGGGAATATTTGTTCTACCTTCAGCTCCTCGTTGGGTTTGACACTCTTACTTATCAAAAACTATTGCGATCCCCTATACTTGTGTGTTATCACTTTACAGAGGAGATCTAACATGAAGGCCCAGGGCCCAAAGACGGATTAGGGCCCGTAGACATAAACCGCCATATGATATGTAACTTATGTTGTAAGGCAAGGAAAGGTAGAAACCGAGCCGGGCACGTGTATGAACCGGCCTCGAGATTCTGTAAACCGCCAGGCGTCGACCTGTGTATATAAAGGGATGACCCGGCGTCGGTTTAGGGACAGACAACAATAACTCGAGAGCCAGGCAAAGCGGATTCGCTCCCTGGTCATCGAAACCCTAGCAATTCCATCACAACTGGACGTGGGCTTTTACCTTCATCGTAAGGGGCCGAACCAGTATAATTCCTTGCGTCCCTTGTCCGCTTTAACCCCTTTAAGCTAACCTGTCGCGATGGCTCCACGACTAAGTCCTTTCACTAGGACATCTGCCGTGACAAAACCACGACAGTTGGTGCCCACCATGGGGCTATCGCACGATGGTTTCGAGTTCTTGAAGGGCAGCTTCGAAGGACTCAAGGGATACGCTATGGGCCGGATGACCAAGAGTCGTCGCGACAAGCTCTACATCGAGGACCCAGGCTGGGGCCCCGAGGCCGGCTCGATCGAGTACGGGTACCGGGTCCCCTTTGGCGGAATACATGTCTTCATTGGCAAGATCGGCGAACCGGGCCCTGAGCCAGAGATCTGCACCGACATCATCGAGATGGCTCAGCGTGCAAGACCTGCCCGAGTTCAGCCTGCCGTAAAGCGTGCCTTCGTGGGAGTCATCCACGAAGCGGAATCTGAGGATAGATCGGTATCTGGTGGCGAAACCGTCGTCTACTCTGATGACGAGTCTTCAACTGGAGAGACCGAGTTGCTGTATCAGCTGCAGGATGGCCGGATTAGTGGGTTCCGATGGCGACAGTATTCTGGACCTCTCTGACCCGCCGAGCCGAGTTGCGATCTTCATGGCCGGTACACAATCGGTGCAGCATTCTTCTACCGCCGCAATAGTGATTTCCGGTTCAGCAGCTGCAACACCAGCCGGGGCAGGGGGCTCTGCACCACCGCCGGCTCAGGCTTTGTCCGATTTATTCGACACTTTGGCAACGTTGCTAGCAGCTGAGGTTAACACGGTGAATCAGGATCAACATAACACGGAAATTGCAAAGGTGAAGGATCAGATAGCTCAAGCTAAGGTAGATCTGGCAGCGGAGAACACCAGGATGGCCGCAGAGCGGGCCGAGTTAGAGGCACAGGCTTATCGGCTTATACTGGATCAGAGTGCGTCAAATGATGTTATGAGGAGAAGGTACCGGTCTCACTTGCCTCCGGTTTATGAGGGAAGGAATCTCTTTAACACGCCGGGAGCAGGCACCAACAACCAGCCAGTGGTAAACTGGGTGGAGGCACCTGGAACGGGGGCGCCGGTTCAGCCGCGCGTGATGGATCCGCCTCGTCAGAACAATGTCCCACCACAGCATGTCTCAACGCCTCCGGGTCATTACTCTAACCCATTGGATAACATCGTTGCCGCCGCTTCACGATTGGCAGCTCTCCCTATTGATGGCGAGTCTCCAGTAGCAGTTGAAACACGATGAGCTAGGGAGCTCCTTCAGACAGCTTTGACTCAACAGCAGGCTTATTCGCACAGTCGCGAGAGGATTCATTCCACCCCACCCCCCGTCCAAGTCGGAGCTACAGCAGGCATATTGATGAATCGGTCGTATCGAGCAGTGCGTGAAACCATAACCCGCCGCGAGGTCATAACCCGGCGGGCGGCGGTGCTAATGCCCAGGATGTGGTGGATCACGGTAGAGCACGTCGAGAGCCGAGTTAGCAGCGCAGTACGCGGCCCGTCAACTTACTCCGGTTCGTCCAACCACTTCGGTGGAACCATGCGTGGTTTTCAGTTCTTTGGGGGTGCCGTGTCTTACCCCGGCCCTATGTAACGTGGGGCTGCCCAAGGACTTCAAGGGCCCTCGTAAGGTGCCCAATTACACTGCCGATTTACCCCCGAGTCATGGGTCGAGAGCTATGAGATGGCGATGGAGATGCTGGACGTGGATGATGCGTCATGTGCTAAGTACTTTACCATGATGCTGGAAGGGACAGCTCGTACTTGGTTAAAAAGCTTACCAGCTAACTCCGTTGGATCATGGGCCGAGTTAAAAGGCCGGTTTATCCAGAATTTCAAAGCTACGTGCAAACAACCCATGTCAATTGTGGACTTAGCCGCCTGTGTTCAAAAGGAGGGGGAGTCCACAACCCATTGGGTGAAGCGAGTCTCAGCTATTCTGCATTCATCAGACCACATCAATGCTAACACGACAGTCTTAACATTGGAAGGCAATTGCCGGTTTATGACCTTAAAGCTGAAGTTGGGAAGGCTCAAGCGTCACTGCAATGACATGGCCACGCTTATGGTAGCTCTGATTAAGTATGCCGATTCAGATAGTACCAAGGACCCTGAGTCTAAGGATGAAAAGACGGGGAAGGGAAAGAAGAATGATAGTGCCAAGGGGCAGCAGCATAACCCGACGGGTCAAGGGAACAACGGTAAGCGCAAGGCGGATAACAGCTTGGATTTTGTGGCTAACACCAACACCCAGGATAATGGTCAGCGCCGTAAGGGTAAACCGCCCCAACGAGGTAGAGGTTCAGGTCCCAATCTTGAACGCCTGTTAAATGAACCTTGCCCAAAGCACGGGTCGCGAGAGAGGCCAGCTATGCACCTTTGGAAGGATTTTTCATCATGCGGGCGTTAAAAAATTCAAGTTCTTTCCAATACGACCAGGGACCGCCCGGTGGTTCAGGAGGCGGTTCTCATGGGCCGGGTTACGGTGGAGGTAGCTCCGATTTAGGATTTCAAGGCAATCAAACCGGACATGGCAATCAAGGCAGTCAGGGTAACCAGGGCGGTTATAACCATTAGGGGAGTCAGCAACAGCAGCAATCGGGTTATCAGAGTAATTCGAAACAGTTGAATAGTGGGCAGTATCATGTTTTCACCACTAGCCTATGTAAGCATGATCAGAAGCTGCATAAAGAGGGCAGTAAACTCCGTTGAACTGGCGGTGCCCCGTTATCTTTGCTGGTCTGAACAGCCCATTTTGTGGAGTCGAGAGGATCATCCACCCCGGGTTGATAATCCGGGTCATCTGGCCTTAGTGGTGGCACCTCGTGTTGGGGGTATTGAAGGAAATATGCCCTAGAGGCAATAATAAAGTTATTATTTATTTCCTTATTTCATGATAAATGTTTATTATTCATGCTAGAATTGTGTTAACCGGAAACATAATACATGTGTGAATACATAGACAAACAGAGTGTCACTAGTATGCCTCTACTTGACTAGCTTGTTGAATCAAAGATGGTTAAGTTTCCTAGCCATAGACATGAGTTGTCATTTGATTAACGGGGTCACATCATTAGAGAATGATGTGATTGCCTTGACACATTCCGTTAGCATAGCACTTGATCGTTTAGTTTGTTGCTATTGCTTTCTTCATGACTTATACATGTTCCTATGACTATGAGATTATGCAACTCCCGTTTACCGGAGGAACACTTTGTGTGCTACCAAATGTCACAACATAACTGGGTGATTATAAAGGTGCTCTACAGGTGTCTCCAAAGGTACTTGTTGGGTTGGCGTATTTCTATATTAGGATTTGTCACTCCGATTGTCGGAGAGGTATCTCTGGGCCCTCTCGGTAATGCACATCACTTAAAGCCTTGCAAGCATTGCAACTAATGAGTTCGTTGCGGGATGATGTATTACGGAACGAGTAAAGAGACTTGCCGGTAACGAGATTGAACTAGGTATTGAGATACCGACGATCGAATCTCGGGCAAGTAACATACCGATGACAAAGGGAACAACATATGTTGTTATGCGGTCTGACCGATAAAGATCTTCGTAGAATATGTGGGAGCCAATATGAGCATCCAGGTTCCGCTATTGGTTATTGACCGGAGACATGTCTCGGTCATGTCTACATTGTTCTCGAACCCGTAGGGTCCGCACGCTTAAGGTTTCGATGACAGTTATATTATGAGTTTATGAGTTTTGATGTACCGAAGGAGTTCAGAGTCCCGGATGAGATCGGGGACATGACGAGGAGTCTCGAAATGGTCGAGACGTAAAGATCGATATATTGGGCGACTATATTCGGACATCGGAAAGGTTCTGAGTGATTCGGGTATTTTTCAGAGTACCGGAGAGTTACGGGAATACGTATTGGGCCTTATTGGGCCATACGGGAAAGAAGGAAAAGGGCCTCAAGGGTGGTCGCACCCCTCCCCTTGGTCTGGTCCGAATTGGACTAGGGAAGGGGGCGCCCCCTTCCTTCCTTCTCCTTTTTCCTTCCTCTTTTCCTATTCCATATGGGAGGTGGAATCCTACTAGGACTAGGGAGTCCTAGTAGGACTCCACACTTGGTGCGCCCCCTCCTAGGGCCGGCCTCCTCCTCCCGTGCTCCTTTATATACGGGTGCAGGGGGCACCCCAAAGACACAACAATTGATCATTGATCTCTTAGCCGTGTGCGGTGCCCCCTCCCACCATAATCCTCGATAATATTGTAGCGGTGCTTAGGCGAAGCCCTGCGACGGTAGAACATCAAGATCGTCACCACGCCGTCGTGCTGACGGAACTCTTCCCCGACATTCTGCTGGATCGGAGTCCGGGGATCGTCATCGAGCTGAACGTGTGCTAGAACTCGGAGGTGCCGTAGTTTTCGGTGCTTGATCGGTTGGGCCGTGAAGACGTACGATTACATCAACCGCGTTGTGCTAACGCTTCCGCTTTCGGTCTACGAGGGTACGTAGAAAACACTCTCCTCTCTCGTTGCTATGCATCACCATGATCTTGCGTGTGCGTAGGAAATTTTTGAAATTACCACGTTCCCCAACAGTGGCATCCGAGCCTAGGTTTTATGCATTGATGTTATGCACGAGTAGAACACAAGTGAGTTGTGGGCAATATAAGCCATACTGCTTACCAGCATGTCATACTTTGGTTCAACGGTATTGTTGGATGAAGCGGCCCGGACCGAAATTATGCGTACGCTTACGCGAGACTGGTTCTACCGACGTGCTTTGCACACAGGTGGCTGGCGGGTGTCAGTTTCTCCAATTTTAATTGAACCGAGTGTGGCTACGCCCGGTCCTTGCGAAGGTTAAAACAACACCAACTTGACAAACTATCATTGTGATTTTGATGCGTAGGTAAGAAAGGTTCTTGCTAAGCCCGTAACAGCCACGTAAAACTTGCAACAACAAAGTATAGGACGTCTAACTTGTTTTTGCAGGGCATGTTGTGATGTGATATGGTCAAGACATGATGCTAAATTTTATTGTATGAGATGATCATGTTTTGTAACCGAGCTATCGGCAACTGGCAGGAGCCATATGGTTGTCGCTTTATTGTATGCAATGCAATCGCGCTATAATGCTTTACTTTATCACTAAGCGGTAGCGATAGTCGTGGAAGCATAAGATAGGCGAGACGACAATGATGCTACGATGGAGATCAAGGTGTCACGCCGGTGACGATGGTGATCATGACGGTACTTCGGAGATGGAGATCACAAGTACAAGATGATGATGGCCATATCATATCACTTATATTGATTGCATGTGATGTTTATCTTTTATGCATCTTATCTTGCTTTGATTGACGATAGCATTATAAGATGATCCCTCACTAAATTATCAAAGTATAAGTGTTCTCCCTGAGTATGCACCGTTGCGAAAGTTCTTCGTGCTGAGACACCATGTGATGATTGGGTGTGATAGGCTCTACGTTCAAATACAACGGGTGCAAAATAGTTGCACACGCAGAATACTCAGGTTAAACTTGACGAGCCTAGCATATAACAGATATGGCCTCGGAACACGGAGACCAAAAGGTCGAGCGTGAATTATATAGTAGATATGATCAACATAGTGATGTTCACCATTGAAACTACTCCATCTCACGTGATGATCGGACATGGTTTAGTTGATTTGGATCACGTAATCACTTAGAGGATTAGAGGGATGTCTATCTAAATGGCATTTCTTAAGTAATATGATTAATTGAACTTTAATTTATCATGAACTTAGTCCTAGTAGTATTAGCATATCTATGTTGTAGATCAATAGCTCGCGTTTAGCTCCCCTGTTTTATTTTTGATATGTTCCTAGAGAAAACTAAGTTGAAAGATGTTAGTAGCAATGATGCGGATTGGATCCGTGATCTGAGGTTTATCCTCATTGCTGCACAGAAGAATTATGTCTTTGATGCACCGCTAGGTGACAAACCTATTGCAGGAGCAGATGCAGATGTTATGAACATTTGGCTAGCTCAATATGATGACTACTTGATAGTTTAGTGCACCATGCTTAAACGGCTTAGAATCGGGACTTCAAAGACGTTTTGAACGTCATGGACCATATGAGATGTTCCAGGAGTTGAAGTTAATATTTCAAGCAAATACCCGAGTTGAGAGATATGAAGTCTCCAACAAGTTCTATAGCTAAAAGATGGAGGAGAATAGCTCAAGCAGTGAGCATGTGCTCAGATTATCTGGGTACTACAATCGCTTGAATCAAGTGGGAGTTAATCTTCCAGATAAAATAGTGATTGACAGAATTCTCTAGTCACCATCACCAAGTTAGTAGAACTTCGTGATGAACTATAATATGCAAGGGATAACGGAAACGATTCCAAGCTCTTCGTGATGCTGAAATCAACGAAGGTAGAAATCAAGAAAAACATCAAGTGTTGATGGTAAACAAAACCACTAGTTTCAAGTAAAGTTACAAAGGGAAGAAAGGGGAACTTCAAGAAGAACGGCAAGCAAGTTGCTGCTCAAGTGAAAAACCCAAGTCTGGACCTAAGCCTGAAACTGAGTGCTTCTACTGCAAAGGGACTGGTCACTGGAAGCGGAACTACCCCAAGTAATTGGCGGATAAGAAGGATGGCAAAGTGAACATAGGTATATTTGATCTACATGTTATTGATGTGTACTCTACTAGTGTTTATAGCAACCCCTTAGTATTTGATACTAGTTCAGTTGCTAAGAGTAGTAACTCGAAATGGGAGTTGCAGAATGAACAGAGACTAGTTAAGGGTGAAGTGACGATGTGTGTTGGAAGTGGTTCCAAGATTGATATGATCATCATCGCACACTCCCTATACTTTCGGGATTAGTGTTGAACCTAAATAAGTGTTATTTGGTGTTTGCGTTGAGCATAAATATGATTGGATCATGTTTATTGCAATACGGTTATTCATGTAAGTTAGAGAATAATTGTTGTTCTATTTACATGAATAAAACCTTCTATGGTCATACACCCAATGAAAATGGTTTATTGGATCTCGATTGTGGTGATACACATATTCATAATATTGAAGCCAAAAGATGCAAAGTTAATAATGATAGTGCAACTTATTTGTGGCACTGCCATCTAGGTCATATTGGTGTAAAGCGCATGAAGAAAATCCATGCTGATGGGTTTTTGGAATCACTTGATTATGAATCAGTTGATGCTTGCGAACCATGCCTCATGGGCAAGATGACTAAGACTCCGTTCTCCGGAACAATGGAGCGAGCAACGGATTTGTTGGAAATCATACATACTGATGTATGTGGTCCGATGAATATTGAGGCTCATGGCAGGTATCATTATTTTCTGATCTTCACAGATGATTTGAGCAGATATGAGTATATCTACTTGATGAAACACAAGTCTGAAATATTTGAAAAGTTCAAAGAATTTCAGAGTGATGCGGAGAATCATCGTAACAAAAATAAAAATTTCTATGATATGATCGCAGAAGTAAAATATTTGAGTTACGAGTTTGGCCTTCAGTTAAAACAATGTGAAATAGTTTCACTACTCACGCCACCTGGAACACCACAGTGTAATGGTGTGTCCGAACGTCATAACCGTACTTTATTAGATATAGTGTGATCTATGATGTCTCTTACCGATCTACCACTATCGTTTTGGGGTTATGCATTAGATACAGCTACATTCACGTTAAAAAGGGCACCATCTAAATCCGTTGAGACGACACCGTATGAACTGTGGTTTGGCGAGAAACCTAAGCTGTCGTTTCTTAAAGTTTGGGACTGCGATGCTTATGTGAAAAAGTTTCAACATGATAAGCTCGAAACCAAATCGGAGAAGTAAATCTTCATAGGATACCCAAAAGAAAAGGTTGGGTACACCTTCTATCACAGATCCGAAGGCAAGATATTCATTGCTGAGAATGGATCCTTTCTAGAGAAGGAGTTTCTCTCGAAAGAAGTGAGTTGGAGTAAAGTAGAACTTGATGAGGTAACTGTACCTGCTCCCTTATTGGAAAGTAGTTCATCACAGAAATCTGTTCCTGTGACTACTACACCAATTAGTGAGGAAGCTAATGATGATGATCATGTAACTTCAGATCAAGTTACTACCGAACCTCATAGGTAAACCAGAGTGAGATCCGCACCAGAGTGGTACGGTAATCCTGTTCTAGAGGTCATGTTACTTGACCATGACGAACCTACGAACTACGAGGAAGCGATGATGAGCCCAGATTCCGCGAAATGGCTTGAGGCCATGAAATCATGAGATCCATGTATGAGAGCAAAGTATGGACTTTGATTGACTTGCCCAATGATCGGCGAGCCATTTAGATTAAATGGATCTTCAAGAGGAAGACGGACGCTGATAGTAGTGTTACCATCTACAAAGCTAGAATTGTCGCAAAAAGGTTTTCGACAAGTTCAAAGTGTTGACTACGATGAGAGTTTCTCACTCGCATCTATACTTAAGTCTGTCCGAATCATGTTAGCAATTGCCGCTTTTTATGATTATGAAATTTGGCAGATGGATGTCAAAACTGCATTCCTGAATGGATTTCTGGAAGAAGAGTTGTATATGATGCAACCGGAAGGTTTTGTCGATCCAAAGGGAGCTAACAAAGTGTGCAAGCTCCAGCGATCCATTTATGGACTGGTGCAAGCCTCTCGGAGTTGGAATAAACAC
The DNA here is from genome assembly GCF_003073215.2 of Triticum urartu. NCBI lineage: Eukaryota > Viridiplantae > Streptophyta > Magnoliopsida > Poales > Poaceae > Triticum > Triticum urartu. Next base: position 502,193,485 of record NC_053028.1, on the reverse strand, counting down.
TTTGATAAGTTGATCAAAGCATATAGTTTTATACATACTTGCGGTGAAGCCTGTATTTATAAGAAAGTGAGTGGGAGCACTACAGCATTTCTGATAAGTATATGTGTATGACATATTGTTGATCGGAGATAATGTAGATTTATTCTGCAAAGCATAAAGGAATGTTTGAAGGGAGTTTTTCAAATAAAGACCTTGGTGAAGCTGCTTACACATTGAGCATCAAGATCTATAGAGATAGATCAAGACGCTTGATAAGTTTTTCAATGAGTACATACCTTGACAAGATTTTGAAGTAGTTCAAAATGGAACAGTCAAAGAAGGAGTTCTTGCCTGTGTTACAAGGTGTGAAGTTGAGTAAGACTCAAAACCTGACCACGGCAGAAGATAGAGAGAGAATGAAAGTCATTCCCTATGCCTCAGCCATAGGTTCTATAAAGTATGCCATGCTGTGTACCAGACCTATTGTATACCCTGCCTTGAGTTTGGCAAGGGAGTACAATAGTGATCTAGGATTAGTTCACTAGACATTGGTCAAAATTATCCTTAGTGGAATAGGATATGTTTCTCGATTATGGAGGTGACAAAAGGTTCGTCGTAAAAGGTTATGTCGATGCAAGTTTTGACACTGATCTAGATGACTCAAAGTCTCAATCTGGATACATATTGAAAGTGGGAGCAATTAGCTAGAGTAGCTTAGTGCAGAGCATTGTTGACATAGATATTTGCAAAATACTTATGGATCTGAATATGGCAGACCCGTTGACTAAACTTCTCTCACAAACAAAACATGATCACACCTTAGTACTCTTTGGGCGTTAATCACATCGCGATGTGAACTAGATTATTGAATCTAGTAAACCCTTTTGGGTGTTGGTCACATGACGATGTGAACTATGGGTGTTAACCACATAGTGATGTGAACTATTGATGTTAAATCACATGGCGATGTGAACTAGATTATTGACTCTAGTGCAAGTGGGAGACTGAAGGAAATATGCCCTAGAGGCAATAATAAAGTTATTATTTATTTCCTTATTTCATGATAAATGTTTATTATTCATGCTAGAATTGTATTAACCGGAAACATAATACATGTGTGAATACATAGACAAACAGAGTGTCACTAGTATGCCTCTACTTGACTAGCTCGTTGAATCAAAGATGGTTAAGTTTCCTAGCCATAGACATGAGTTGTCATTTGATTAACGGGGTCACATCATTAGAGAATGATGTGATTGATTTGACCCATTCCGTTAGCATAGCACTTGATCGTTTAGTCTGTTGCTATTGCTTTGTTCATGACTTATACATGTTCCTATGACTATGAGATTATGCAACTCCCGTTTACCGGAGGAACACTTTGTTTGCTACCAAACGTCACAACGTAACTGGGTGATTATAAAGGTGCTCTACAGGTGTCTCCAAAGGTACTTGTTGGGTTGGCGTATTTCGAGATTAGGATTTGTCACTCTGATTGTCGGAGAGGTATCTCTGGGCCCTCTCGGTAATGCACATCACTTAAAGCCTTGAAAGCATTGCAACTAATGAGTTAGTTGTGGGATGATGTATTATGGAACGAGTAAATAGACTTGCCGGTAACGAGATTGAACTAGGTATTGAGATACCGACGATCGAATTTTGGGCAAGTAACATACCGATGACAAAGGGAACAACGTATGTTGTTATGCGGTCTGACCGATAAAGATCTTCGTAGAATATGTGGGAGCCAATATGAGCATCTAGGTTCCGCTATTGGTTATTGATCGGAGACGTGTCTCGGTCATGTCTACATTGTTCTCGAACCCGTAGGGTCCGCACGCTTAAGGTTTCGATGGCAGTTATATTACGAGTTTATGAGTTTTGATGTACCGAAGGAGTTCGGAGTCTCGGATGAGATCGGGGACATGACGAGGAGTCTCGAAATGGTCAAGACGTAAAGATCGATATATTGGACGACTATATTCGGACATTGAAAAGGTTCCGAGTGATTCGGGTATTTTTCGGAGTACCGGAGAGTTACGGGAATACGTATTGGGCCTTATTGGGCCATACAGGAAAGAAGGAAAAGGGCCTCAAGGGTGGCCGCACCCCTCCCCTTGGTCTGGTCCGAATTGGGCTAGGGAAGGGGGGCGCCCCCTTCCTTCCTTCTCCTTTTTCCTTCCTCTTTTCCTATTCCATATGGGAGGTGGAATCCTACTAGGACTAGGGAGTCCTAGTAGGACTCCACACTTGGCGCGCCCCCTCCTAGGGCCGGCCTCCTCCTTCCTTGCTCCTTTATATACGGGTGCAGGGGGCACCCCAAAGACACAACAATTGATCATTGATCTCTTAGCCGTGTGCGGTGCCCCCTCCCACCATAATCCTCGGTAATATTGTAGCGGTGCTTAGGCAAAGCCCTGTGACGGTAGAACATCAAGATCGTCACCACGCCGTCGTGCTGACGGAACTCTTCCCCGACATTCTACTGGATCGGAGTCCGGGGATCGTCATCGAGCTGAACGTGTGCTAGAACTCGAAGGTGCCGTAGTTTTCGGTGCTTGATCGGTCGGGCCATGAAGACGTATGACTACATCAACCGCGTTGTGCTAACGCTTTCGCTTTCGGTCTATGAGGGTACATAGACAACACTCTCCTCTCTCATTGCTATGCATCACCATGATCTTGCGTGTGCGTAGGAAATTTTTGAAATTACTACGTTCCCCAACAGGTATAAGTTCACCAAGGTACTCATGGATGGAGGGAGCAGTATCAATATCCTTTACAATGAAACGTTCCGTCACATGGTGTTGACAGATAAAAATCTTAAACCGTCGAACACCATTTTTCATGGTGTGGTGCCTGGTAAATTGGCGTACCTAGTTGGTAAGATAGCTCTAGAGGTTGCCTTTGGAGATGATTATGATTCAAGGTCAGAAACATTGACTTTTGAAGTGGTGAAAATCAAGAGCCCATATCATGCCCTGTTTGGACGGCCGGCTTATGCTAAGTTCATGGCCAGGCCCTGTTATGTTTATCTGCATCTTAAGATGCCGGGTCATAAGGGGACCATCACAGTGCATGGGATCCGGAAGATTGCTTTGGAATGTGAAGAAGGTGATGCGGCCTATGCTGAGTCGGTTTGTGCAACAGAGGAGTTGAAGTTCTACAAAGACAATGTTGATCCGGCAGATATGACTTCTCTGAAGAAGCCAACTACGGAGCATGATCCGGCTTTGAAGTTTAAATCGGCTGAGGAGACTAAGCTAGTTGACTTTGTTCCTGGCGATTCATCCAGGTAGTTCAGCATCGGCGCTAACCTGGATCCGAAATAGGAAAGTGCGTTCATCGAGTTCATATGTGAGAACCGGGACATCTTTGCATGGAAACCTTATGATATGCCAGGTGTACTGAGGGAACTCGCTGAGCACACTCTTAATATAGATCCTAAGTTTAAACCGGTCAGGCAGCTTCTCCGCCGCTTCAATGAAGAAAGGCGCAAGGCTATTGGTGAGGAGGTAGCCCGACTTTTGGCAGCAGGGTTTATTGTGGAGGTCTTTCACCCTGAGTGGCTAGCTAATCCGGTGTTGGTACTTAAGAAGAATGGCACTTGGCGTATGTGTGTGGAGTACACGGATTTGAACAAGGCTTGTCCAGCTGATCCTTTTGCTCTCCCTCGTATTGATCAAATCATTGATGCTACGGCGGGCTGTGACCGTTTGTGTTTCCTGGATGCTTATTCTGATTATCATCAAATCAAAATGGCAGTTAAGGACCAGGAGAAGACAGCTTTTATAACTCCCTTTGGAGCCTTCTGCTATGTATCTATGCCTTTTGGGCTTAACAGTGCCCAGGCAACTTATCAGCGTTGTGTACAGAATTGTCTTCATACACAGATTGGGCGCAATGTTCATGCTTATGTGGATGATATTGTGGTGAAGTCCAGAAAGGAGGAAACATTGATAGATGACTTGAAGGAGACTTTTAATAACCTCTGGGTTTATAAGATGATGCTTAATCTGGTCAAATGTGTCTTTGGTGTACCGGCAGACAAGCTCTTGGGTTTTCTGGTGTCTAACAGGGGCATTGAAGCTAATCCGGAGAAGATCAAGGCTATTACGTATCTAGCTAAGCCGGCGTGTATTAACGATGTTCAGCGCCTGGCGGGTCGTATTGCAGCATTGAGCCGGTTTATCAGCTGTTTGGGAGAAAAGGCAATCCCTCTGTATTAGATGATGAAGAAAACACACCATTTCGTCTGGAGTGATGCTGCCAATGAAGCCTTTGAGAGTTTAAAGCAGCAGCTAGCTGAACCGCCAATCCTTGCTGCTCCTGTTGATAAAGAGCCCCTATTGTTATATGTGGTTGCCAATGCCCGGGCTGTTAGTGTGGCTATTGTTGTGGAGCGCAAGGAGGCCGGAAAGGAGTATTCGGTTCAACGACCGGTTTATTACATCAGTGAGGTGCTTATTGAGTCCAAGTAGAGGTACCCACATTGGCAAAAACTTGTGTATGGGGTTTCCATGGCAAGCCGGAAGCTCAAGCATTATTTTCAAGGTCATCCTATCACAGTGGCTAGTTCTGCCCCCTTGGGGGATATCATTCAAAACAGGGAAGCAACTGGCCGGGTCGCCAAGTGGGCTATTGAGCTTGGGCCTCACGGTTTAAAATATATACCTCGTACAACAATCAAGTCCCAAGCACTTGTGGATTTCATCAATGACTGGACAAAGCTGAAGGCACCGGAGGAAAAGCCAGATAACACTTATTGGACGATTCATTTTGATGGGTCCACACAGTTGGAGGGCTCGGGGGCTGGAGTCATATTAACTTCCCCACGAGGTGATAAGTTTTGTTATGTTCTCCGTTTAATGTTCCCTTGAACTAACAATGCACCTGAATATGAGGCCTTGCTCCATGGTCTTCGGATGGCTAAGGAGATGAATTTAAGTCGGGTTAAGTGCTTTGGTGACTCGGACCTGGTAGCTCAACAAGTGTCTGGCACTTGGGATTCCAAGGATCCACTCATGGCAGTGTATCAACGAGAGGTAGACATAGTGGCAGATAATTTCAAGGGTTATCAGGTTGACCATATAGACCGGCGAAAGAATGAAGCGGCGGACGCTTTAAGTCACTTAGGCTCTCAACGTAAACCGGTGCCGCCCAATGTCTTTTTGGATGTGCTACATAATCCGTCGGTCAAGTTACCTACGGAGGAGGATTTGGCTGTTCCTGACCCGGAGGCTTAGTTAGTGGCAACTCTTCATGCTATCCCGATTGGACGGTCCCATACTTGGTGTATATGAACCGGGGCGAGTTACCGGAGGATGAAACCTTGGCCCGACAGATAATCCGGCGATCTAAGTCAATGACCATTATCAATGGGGAGTTGCATCATTGCAGTGTGACAGGGGCGTTTCAGCATTGTGTGTCTCCTCACGAAGGCTGTGAGATTTTGTGTGAGATCCACGAAGGAGATTGTGGTCACCACGCCAGTTCAAAATCCTTGGTAGCTAAGGCCTTTCGTCACGGCTTCTATTGGTTGACGGCTCATGCTGATACTGAGGATTTGGTAAAGAGGTGTGACGGTTGTCAGAAGTTTGCACTCCGCGCGCGCTCATGTTTCGGCTCAAGAATTAAGGATGATTCCAACCACTTGGCCGTTTGCAACTTGGGGGCTGGATATGGTTGGGCCCTTTAAGAGGTCCAAGGACAAGAAGACCCACCTACTGGTGGCGGTTGATAAATTCACCAAGTGGGTAGAGGCAGAGCCAGTCAGTAAGTGTGATGAAGCCACGGCGGTTTAATTCATAAAAAATGTGATCTTTCATTTTGGTTTTCCACACAGCATCATAACTGATAATGGTACTAATCTGTCCAAGGGTGCTATGGAAGAATTTTGTCAACGTGAGCACATTCAGCTTGACGTGTCATCAGTGGCTCACCCCCAATCTAATGGTCAAGCAGAGAGAGCCAATCAAGAGATTTTGAGAGGCATCAAGCCTCGGCTTATGGTTCCTTCAAAGCGGACGCTGGTTTGTTGGGTGGAGGAGTTACCTTCCGTGTTATGGAGTATCAACACCACACCGAACAGATCTACGGGTTACACGCCTTTCTTCATGGTTTACGGAGCAGAGGCAGTTCTCCCTAGTGACATCCGTCATGACTCGCCCCGTGTGGCGGCTTATGTTGAAGCTGATAATGAGAAAGCACGTCGGGATTCACTGGACCTATTAGATGAGGAGCGTGATATTGCAGCGGCTCGTTCGGCGATTTACCAGCAAGACCTACGACGTTATCATAGTCGCCGGGTTAAAACCAGAACTTTTCAAGAAGGTGATCTGGTGCTCCGGCTCATCCAGGATCAGACTGATATGCACAAGTTGTCCCCACCTTGGGAAGGACCTTTTGTGGTCAGCAAAAATCTGCACAACGGATCATACTACCTTATCGATGTTCGAGAGCACAAAGACTCACGCAAATCGGAGGAGGAGATCCAATGGTCGTGGAATATAGCTCATCTTCGGCCTTACTATACTTGAGCCATAGGCTATTCTTATGTACATATTTATGACAATGTATATATTATGATCAATATAATAAACCGGAGCCTCAGCTAAAGCGGGGTCTCTGTTGTGTTTTTATTTATAAAGCGGAGTTCTATTTTCCATTGATCCGGCTTATAAAGCCACATATATCAAAGGAAATCACTAGGGGGCTTGGTCGTATTCGAACCATAGCTACACCTCTTGATTGGCATAAGGTCATTAGGGAAATCACTTGGGGGCTTGGTTGTATTTGAACCATGGCTACACCTCTTGATCGGCTTAAGGCCAAAAGGAAATCATGTGGGGCCAAAGAGAGTGTTGCAACAGCACAACTCAAACATAGGCACTCACCGAGCACAGCTCAAATGTTGCTTGGGGGCTCTTTGCTTCTCAAAGAACGAAGAGCTTACACCCTTGCAATAGGCTATCAAGCCAGGCTTGGAAGCCAGGTGTATTCACCTAAAACCTCGGGTTATCCTGCCTCTTTAATTAAGCCACTCCGTCCAGGCAATCCTGGTATGACCCGCTGAACGTTTGACAAGTCAATCTCATAGACCCTGAACTTGTCAAAGTTAAAACGATGATTGGTTAATGTGAGGTCCATCTTAAAAGGCTTCGAAAAATGGTTTAACTCAGTGGCCTGGCAGCCCATGAAAAGCCTCGATTTAGGGCCTGGCAGCCCATGAAAAGCCTTGCATGTTCTTTTTGTGTTTTTATTTGACAAGTTTTTTCTCCTTTGGTGAGATTTAAATATTTTATGATAAACAGGCGTTCATTGACCCGGGTTGGCTTTCAACGATAAGTTGTCAGTACATGATTAATTATAATTCGGCGTTTATTGACCCGGTCTGGTTTTGACTACAAGTCACCAGTATTATATGTGGATACACCTATGTTTATTATAACCCGGTACGGTTTTATTATAAACCGGCAGAACATGGAAGGAGTTATCAATACTCAAGATTGGGGTTATCACCCTAAATATACAAAAGTTGGTCAACCAACAGTGTGATTCAATATCACATGTACCATCTCTTTCATATTTGATTATTTTCAAAGTAAAGCCTTGGTTATAAACCCCGACTATATATTTGGGCATCATGACCCGTCCAGCGGTAAACCGCCAGGACACTTTAAAACTTCTTGTATGCAGGAACAATTTGAGTAATACCACTACAGATTATGAACATACTATATCCTAAAGCATGGTGGATTCACAGTATCAGGCAAAATAAGTATGCACGATGGCATAGCAGACCAAGTTTTTTGAACTAGCCTATTACAAGGCGCTTTGATGCCCAAAAATAATAATTGTTTTCAGCAAGTGTGGCAGTACATAGAAGGCTAAACCGGCCTCCGGATCATGACTCGTCACCAGGCTGAGTTGAAGGCTGTGGATCGTCCTGCGCTGGTGCATCTTCCTCCTCTCTACCTAGTGGCTGGAAGTCAATGGTTGCCCAATCGATTCCAGTTAAGTCTTGGAACACAACTTCATCACTTATAAGGTTTGAGGGGTCAACATTAGGGGCATAGGTGTGCTTACGGATTGCGGAATAAGATCTTCTACATCATGTGTTGACGCATATCTTTTCTGATCAGAATCATAAACCGGCTGATAGTGAGAGAGATCGGTTTCCTCAGCCAATTTGCTTGCTAAGGGGTGCATTTCCCTTGTCAACCTTCGAAGGTCGTCATTGTTAAACTCTGAACCGTCCTCCTTTACGCCAAGATAGCCGCTGCCTATATTCGATGATTTAAGATCCGGTATCCATGCCTTAGCCCGGATTAGGGCAGTCAGCGCACCTGACCTTGCAGCCGATCTTTTTAGCTCATCCAACCGGGCAGGAAACATTGACAGTTTCTCAATGGTTTCCTTTATCAAAGTTGGGGGCGGTTTGTTATGAGCAGCAGTGCAGATGGCCCTTTGAGCTCTGGAATATAACTGCTCTATCAGAGTATAGGCAGCCTTCAGCTTCATCCGCATGGCAGAGCCCAGATGGGTAATGCGAGTTCCCGTGTCATTGCAAGCATCAGTAAACCGGTAACTGATGAGATAATGTATATTGAAAAAAAAACTTCAGATGAGGATACTTACCAAACACAGCAGAGGTCATGGCATTTATCTGCCGCTTTAAGCCGGTCAGCTCTTCGACCATCGGTTTAAGGGTTGCTTCTGCGTCTTCAGCTTTCTTTTGCAGTGCGGTTCTCTCTATGCCCCAATCCGCCCGTTCCTTCTTCAAAGTTTCCTTCAGCTTCTCCATGGTTGCTAAGGCACTGGTCAGTTCTTCTTTGGCTTTGGAGGTTTCTGCTTGCTGAGATTTGATATTTTCTTGAAGGTCAGTGGTTTGGGCTTCCTTTTTGCTCAGCTCAGCATATAGGATAAAGACATATTATAAGATGGCAGTGAATATTGGAAGTACCAAGCACATAACAAGTTATACACTTGGCACTTGGGGGCTAATGCGTATTTTCTTGATTATCAGAATTTTTTTACAAGTCCCAAGCACAATACAAGTATTATTCTTGACACTTGGGGGCTAATGTATGTTTGCTCAAAGTAACATTGGTCAAAGTCCCGGTTCAGCTTGGAAAGATAAACCGGCCCTTGGGGACTACACACGCGAAAGTTAAAAGATTGCAATGTTAAAGTACCGGTTCATCTTAAAAAGATAAACCGGCCCTTGGAGGATAAACATGCAGAGTTGAGATATTGCAAAGTCCCGGTTTAGATTGACATCATAAATCGGCCCTTGGGGGCTACTGGAGTTGGTACTTGAAATTGGACATAAGAGAGAAACAGCTATGTAGTTACCTCATATCGCTCCTTCATCAGATTCACTAAACCGGCTTCGTAGTCGCGGTTTGTGTACAGACGGTTTAAAAAACCAGAATGAAGTTCTTGGGCGTTGAGGTGGGTGTAGCTTGACAAGTCTGTGCTCCACTTGCCTTTGCCCATAGCAGAAAGTTCCTCCTTGGCACTATGCTTTGATAACGCAACAGGATTGCTAGGGGTGGTGTGGCCAACGCCGGTAATTATAATACCATCTTCCTTGTCACCAGCAGCCTTTACTAGAGTTGACGATTTATCAGCAACCTTAGTTGGACTTGACGGTTTATCATCAGTTCGGGCCGGGCTGGTCAGTTTGTCAGCATGGGCTGTTGTGTCAGCATCTGCTTGTTCAGCAAGAAAGTCATGATCTTGAGGTGGCGGATCATCAAGCACAGCGTCAGCATTTGTTCCTTCCGGTTCAATAAACACATTGTCATCAGATGGCTTATTTACCCGAGCCTTCTTGCTGGGTCTGGCCTTGGCTTTGAAAGGAAAAGACATAAAGGTTAGTATAGCGCGCAAATATAAAGCGTCAAAAGGAGTAAGTTTAAAGTATTTACCCAGGAACAGTCTTAAGAGGAGGAAACTGTGTGGCCGTTGACTCGCCAGATGATGAATGAGGCGTTCCCTGATAATTTGAATCGGATGGATTAAGAGGTTGTTGAAAATAACCCGCCTTGGGATAGGAAGTATCGGAAGTGTGTGAGACCTCAGATCGACGTTTCCGAACCGGAGTGTTCGGTAAACCAGCTGAAGTGACTACTTGGCCGCTGTGTCGGGTTGTGCGGCGAGCTTCGTGTTGCTGCTTCTTCAAAAGAAAGTGTGGGTCCAAGTGAGCTAGGGGTGAGAAAATTTTACTTTCCGGATTGCTTGACAGATTTTTTGTGTTGGCAGAGGGTCTGAACTGGAGGAAAGGATAATTACCTCTGCGTCATCAGCTTGGCTGCCTTCAGCGTCATCCTGATAATAATCATTGTCAATGAGGTGTATGAAAAACGAACCAAGAGAGTCAAATTCTACCTCTGCGTCCGGATCATCAAGGTCATCATCGAGGTTCAACCCGGTGGATTCAGATGCCTTTTTCTTTGCAGACTTCTTAACAACCTTGGTCTTAGGTCGAGGGGTCTTGGCCGGTTTATCCTATGGCTTCTTCTTCCAAAATGAGTCATCACCCTGTTAAAAGATTGAAAGAGGATATAAAAGATTACATAGTTAAGAATATCAAGTACAAGCAGGAGAGAGGCAATTCTTACAGCTCGCGGTTTGTTCAAGGTATAGAAGGGACTTAACCTGGTCTTGCTACAGACAACTTCCGGTTCATTCAGTATTTTCTTAACAGACTCAGTAACTTCAGCCTCTGTCAGCTGTATATCAATATGTCGTTGAGGATCTTTTGAGCTCCTTGTGTACTCACACATTAAACCGGGGTGACGGCTTAACGGTAAAATACTCCAAGATATCCAGCAACGAACAAGGTCAACTCCTGTCAAACCGTTGGCCATGAAAGGTCTGAGCTTGGCGAGTTGTGGTGCATATGTGTCTCGTTCCTTGGCAGTCAACCGTTGCGGAAATGGATGTGTGTTGGTAAGCCGGTGAGCACGATAACCCGGTAGAGGGTTCTCATCTTCAGGGGAAGTATCCTTACAGTAGAACCAAGTCTGGTTCCAATCCTTAGGATGACTATGAACTTTGGCGTGAGGGAAGCTGACGTCCTTCCTTTTCTGAATGGAGACGCCGCCAAGTTTAGTGTTGGGCCCGTCTACAAATTCAGTACGATGGTTCAAATAGAAAAAATCCCGGAACAATTCAACAGTTGGCTCTTCTTGCAGATAGGCCTCACAAAACACTTGAAAGTCGCAAATATTGGACACAGAGTTGGGTCCAATATATCGAGGGTGGATCTGGAAGCTCGCAAGCACATCACGGAAAAACTTGGATCCGGGCGGTTTAAAACCACGACCCATATGATCAACAAATACTACCACCTAGCCATCCTTGGGGGTAGGAGGATTTTCTGGACCAGGAACTCGCCAATGGATTTCGCTTTGTTTTGGTAAAGCGCCAGTTCTGACGCATCCATCTAGTTGCTCTTCAGTAACCCGGGAAGGGACCCAGTTACAGGCATAAAATTGTTTGGCCATTTCGAATGAAGAGCTAGAAAAAGATTGATGCCGGTTTAAGACTCATGGTTGGCAAGCATAAAGTGTAGCAGGTTAAGGAAAGGGTATTCAAGCATGCAAAATTGTTAAACCGGAGGTTGATGCTATCATAAATGGTAAAGCGCTTGGCAGTTTACAAGGGGACTAATGGCATATGGAAGACTATTTTCTAAAGGATAAACCGCCTACTCAGACAATGAAAGTACAGATCTAAAACAAAAATGACTAAGTGAGCAAAAACAAGTTTCGCAGTTTCACAGTTTCACATTGGAATTTTGGATCTACCATGTGTCAGGAAAAGGAAAAGAATTAGACCTAAAAAGTTGGTGCTTGAGCAGTTCGCAAAGGTCCAGATCGGTTTTTATACATACAAGGCATGGTTTGATAGGTAAAGTGAGGACTTTCATTGCTACCACGCGCGAGAACATCAAGTTTTAAGTCTATCATATAGGATCTAATGAAGAACAAGGGTAGAACACCAAGAAGCTTCTATGAACTCGTGAGAACCCTAGCGAATCTACAGAGGAAAGGAAGATGAACTCACTGAGGCTGTTGAAGCAGCGGAGGCGCGCCGCGTTTCTCTAGAACGATCAGGTTGATGCAGCGGCTGGAGATGAGCTCGAGGGCGGAGCTTGACGATGGTGGCTGCGCGCGAGGGTGAGGTCGGCGCAAGGAGGCACGGAAGGGGAAAATGAAAAGGACCGCAGTCTTATTTATAAGGCGAAGGGATAAGTGACAGGCGCAAAAATCGAGGAGCCTAAAAAATTGGATCTGTGACAGAGCTGACGCCTCGGTTGTCGGAGGCTCATTAATGAAGGTGAGACATACAATTTTTAATAACAGGTGACGTCATGGCGGTTTGTTACAATCTTGGAAGATGACGTCGCGACGGATTACAAGGATATGCCAAGGTGCTAAAAGGGGAATTTTCTAAGTGTTGAAGATTGACATGAACAAGTTTAAATCAATCTGGAGCCTAATGTTGGGGATACTACTATTAAGTATAAACCGGCCATGAGGGGCCGGGTTATGCCCATAATGAACCAGTCATGTTTGAAGCCCATGAAGACAATAAGTATGGCGCTTTACAAAGGAGATCTAACATGAAGGCCCAGGGCCCAAAGGCGGATTAGGGCCCGTAGACATAAACTGCCATATGATATGTAACTTATGTTGTAAGGCAAGGAAAGGTAGAAACTGAGTCGGGCACGTGTATGAACCGGCCTCGGGATTTTGTAAACCGCGAGGCGTCGACCTGTGTATATAAAGAGAGGACCCGACGGCGGTTTAGGGATATACAACAATAACTCGAGAGCCAGGCAAAGCGGATTCGCTCCCTGGTCATCTAAACCCTAGCAATTCCATCACAACCTGACACAGGATTTTACCTTCATCGTAAGGGGCCGAACCAGTATAATTCCTTGCATCCCTTGTCCGCTTTAACCCCTTTAAGCTAACCCGTCGCGATGGCTCCACGACTAAATCCTTTCACTAGGACATCTGTCGTGACAAAACCACGGCAAAACCTATGCCCCCCGGGTCTATCTTCCATCATATTAATCTTCCAACACTTAGCTATTTCTATTGCCGTTTATTTTACTTTGCATCTTTATTTTTCCTTATCATAAAAATACCAAAAATATTATCTTATCATATCTATCAGATCTCACTCTCGTAAGTGACCGTGAAGGGATTGACAACCCTTTATCGCGTTGGTTGTGAGATTCTTATTTGTTTGTGTAGGTGCGTGGGACTCGAGCGTGATCTCCTACTGGATTGATACCTTGGTTCTCAAAAACTGAGGGAAATACTTACGCTACTTTACTGCATCACCCTTTCCTTTTCAAGGGAAAACCAACGCAGTGCTCAAGAGGTAGCAGCTAGGAGGAAGCACTATTCATCGTCGTAGTAGGTGGTGGAGACGAGCACGCCACGAGCCAGTCGAAGGAACCATTAACGAAGGCAAACACCTCCAAATCAAGAGCAAGGCAACACTCCATGTTTTGCAGGAAATTACATGCTTTGAAGAGCCGCCTGGAGGGGTGATTATTACCGGCTTTATGAAAGATATGCACAAGGGGGTGGTTTGGTCTTCACCGCATAGGATCAAGTGTTGGTGTTGTGTATGGCTGGAATAAACAAGGGAATCTACCCCGGCAATGTGGATGTCGATCGTGGCCTGCAATCCGAGAAAATTATATATCCATAATCTGTGAACTAGACCACGCAATCACATCGAAGTCGTCAATCACAAACTAGGTGAAGTCCACAGGAACAACGAGAAACCATCCCACATAACAACACCATGTTCTTATAGTACATATTAGGTGCAACATCAATAGTAACGACATAAATAAAAAACTTTTCAATCTCAAGATGGGTCTATTTCTTTGCCTCTGAAATCTGACTGCCAAGATATCTATCCGAATGAGAGCACTATTCTATTTATACTAGGTACATCCATCCTTAGATATGTGTGACAACAAACTAATTTTTGAATCTGATGAGGTGTGAAAACGATCATGAAGACTTAAGGTAATCGATGGCTTCCTTGGGATTGTAACATAGTCAACTTAGAGAGCATTCTTAGAAAAGCTTGTCAAATTCTCGCACAACTCTTTAGAGCATGTACACCTCCCACCAAATTGACAATTACTTTTGCTACAACTCCAAACGATATAATGATAGTTGGGTTTTAAAGTAGACTTGAATGAGATCCTAATGATACACCCCCACGGTTACATTTCACTTTGAGGTTGGTGAAACAACCAACATTTAGAGGGAGGCGTTGAAAGCATGTCATTTATCAATGCTTGTTTTGGGCAAACTTTATTTCTTTGGAAGCTCAAGTATTCTTGGCTTTCATTGACAAGACACATGGGTACAATCAATAGTAAAGGAGATGAAGGTGCATATATAAATTTAAAATTATAGTATGAATACAAGTTAGCTTTCACTTGGTCGTGTATTTAACTCGTACGGCTTCTTCTGATTTGTACATTAATAACTGATGGTTTGTTAATGATTAAGATGTCTTTGCTAAATGGCATCCGTGTAGATTGAAAGGAGAAATATCAACTTACTGAAGAAGAACTACAAGCGAGGATGTGGCCTCCCTCGGATGAGAAAAAGAAAATAGAAAACGAAATATGGAAGAGAGTAGTGCTAGGAAGAAGAAGATAAATACATGCACCAAACCACCTCGCCCCGACATCGGAAAGAATAGGATCTAGTGCTTGTAGATGAGCTCACTGAGAAGAAGAAAACGCGAGACCTCGAACTTTCGGCAAAGACCTAGACTTCACACGAGATAATTACACCTACGGTCCTCATACTCTCCGGCATGTAACACAACGGTCCCGGAACTCGCGGAATGCTTCACTACGGTCCTCAAATACGAGGATACGCTCCAATATGGTCCTGGTTACGTCTCACTCTACGCCTCGCGCCCAACCAGGTGCCACGTCAGTGTACAGTAGATGTGTGGGGCCCCATGTCAGCATAGGAAAGAGAAAAATAAGGAAAAATAAAATGCTAGGCGGAGGATCGAATCTGAGACGACCTAGACTTCACACGAGATAATTACACCTACGGTCCTCATACTCTCCGGCATGTAACACAACGGTCCCGGAACTCGCGGAATGCTTCACTACGGTCCTCAAATACGAGGATACGCTCCAATATGGTCCTGGTTACGTCTCACTCTACGCCTCGCGCCCAACCAGGTGCCACGTTAGTGTACAGTAGATGTGTGGGGCCCCATGTCAGCATAGGAAAGAGAAAAATAAGGAAAAATAAAATGCTAGGCGGAAGATCGAACCTGAGACGACCTAGACTTCACACGAGATAATTACACCTACGATCCTCATACTCTCCGGCATGTAACACAACGGTCCCGGAACTCGCGGAATGCTTTACTACGGTCCTCAAATACGAGGATACACTCCAATATGGTCCTGGTTACGTCTCACTCTACGCCTCGCGCCCAACCAGGTGCCACGTCAGTGTACAGTAGATGTGTGGGGCCCCATGTCAGCATAGGAAAGAGAAAAACAAGGAAAAATAAAATGCTAGGCGGAGGATCGAACCTGAGACGACCTAGACTTCACACGAGATAATTACACCTACGGTCCTCATACTCTCCGGCATGTAACACAACGATCCCGGAACTCACGGAATGCTTCACTACGGTCCTCAAATACGAGGATACGCTCCAATATGGTCCTGGTTACGTCTCACTCTACGCCTCGCGCCCAATCGAACCTGAGACCTCAAGAAAAGCGAACAGACGAGCTGGCCACAAGGCCAACCTGTCCATCATGTTCACGTATCAGCTAGGAAGCTATATAAAGCAGTTCCATATATCGCTAGCTTCCGCCTGCGCACATACTGGCCCGGCCCAGTAGCGTAGCGTATCTCTTCTACTTTTTTCTCGAATCTTCAAGCGATTTTCCTGTACGTTGCCTACCGGTTTCCTTTTTATTTTTACCCAGGTTTATGTTTAATTTTCCCATATAAAAAATATAATCATTATTAATATACAATTTATGTGTATTTTAAATCATTAATTTATTTTCATATAATTGGTCTGGCCTAGTAGCATACCGTACCCCTTTTTTTAATCTTCAAGCGATTTTCCTGATGCATATTCTATCCTTTTTTACCAAGTTCGTGTTTATTTTTTCTTTCTATTTTTAAATTTCATTTTTTCCATAAAAAAGAATACAGTTATTGTGTATTTTAAATATTTATTCTATTTTCATTAATTTGTACCTTGAAGACGTAAACATGAACTTTTTCCAAAATTTATGTGGATTTAAAAAAATGTCAGAAAATTTATGTATCTTCATTCAGGACCACAAACATGCGCAATTATTGTGTATCTTCATTGTATATTTAAAATACACAAATATTTAACTAGAAAAGATAAAAAGAAAACCGTTCATTGGGCATATAATAGGGCAAAATGATAACCATTTTCTAAAACCATGCTGAACATTATTCAAAATATACTTTGTTAATTTTTAAAATTATTATGTATTTTAATACAATGAGGATACAAAATAATGCGTGTTTGTGGTCATGAATGAAGATACATAATTTTTTTATAATTTATTTTATTTAAATCCATATAAATTTTAGAAAAAGCTAATGTTTATGTCTTCAAGGCACACAATAATGAAAATAGAATAAAGATTTAAAATACACAATAATTGTATATTTATAATTATTGTATTTTTATATGGGGAAAATAAACATAAACCTGGGGGAAAATAAAAAGAAAACCGGTAGGAAATGCACAGGAAAATCGCTTGAAGATTCGAGAAAAAAGAAGAAGAGATACGCTACTGGGCCGGCCCTGTTATAGGCGAGCGATATGTGTAATTGCTCCAATTGGTTCTTACGTTATTGACATGTCGGCCTGGTGGCTAGCTCGGCTGCTCTCTTACGCAGAGGTCTCGGGTTCGATCCTCGGCGTAGCATTTTATTTTTCCTTTTTTTCTCTCTTCTATGCTGACATGGGGCCCACACATCTACTGTACACTGACGTGGCACCTGGCTGGGCGCGAGGCCTAGAGTGAGACGTAGCCAGGACCGTATTGGAGCGTATCCTCGTATTTAAGGACCGTAGTGGAGCATTCCGCGAGTCCCGAGACCGTTGTGTTACATGTTGGAGAGTACGAGGACCGTAGGTATAATTATCTCACTTCACACCCTAATGCCAACTTAAATGGGTGGAAGAGTACAAGACTTGTTTAGCACAAAATTACATTGAAAGTTATTTGCAAAGCGCATTTTTAGAAATAAATTGATACTAAACTGACACCGAAGGTAACCTCAGAGTCGAGGGTAGCCACGAAGGAGCACACCGAGTGAGTGACATATAGAAACGAAAACAAGCTAAAAAACTACTAAACATTAAGGAGTACTTACTAGAATCCTCGAGGGAGAGGCCAATAAACTCGATAGAGAATGAAGTGTTGGCGGAACGGAAAGAACGAGATGTGCATAGTTTCAATTTACATGCTTGTATTTTTTTTGCGATGGTATTTGTTTACGATTGTCACTGCATTGCGAAGGGGCTAGAAGATGACGGGGATGGACATAATACTACAAATTTCACAAATATTTTTAACTCAAATATACTTGAACTTGGCCAATTTGAGTAGACATTTGTTTTGGATTTTTTATTTTTGAACTCATTCGTTTTGGGTTTGGTTCCTACGGTGTGTGTTTCGCGCGTGCTCGATTAGTATTTTTTTTAGGCGGTATTCGAGTAATATCGATATCAGCATTAAGTATTAACCCCCTCGTGATAAATATTCCAACACGAGCACTTAAACTACGTTTTACAGATAACCCCTCATCCAGCAAAAAGACCGAACCCCAAATCGAGCCGAGCCGCTCGGCCTCGCTCGATCTGCCCCGCCCCCTCGCGCCGCCTTCCTCCGCCCCATCTCCTCGCCCTCCTCCGCCCCACTCCGGCGTCGAGTTCCGACGCGCCGCCGTCCGCGCGTACAAGCAGACCTAAAATCCAATTACCCCGTCCCTTGCCCCTTCCCATCATTCTCCTCCTCCCAAAACCCTAACCCTAGCACAAACACCGGCCGCCATGGCGCTCACCACCCGCGGCGGCGGCGGCGCCGACCAAGCGCAGCCTCCGCCGGCCCCCGACGCGAGCCTCGGCTTCCTCACGAAGCGCGACACGGAGGTCAAGCTCCCCCGCGCGACGCGGGTGAAGAACAAGACGCCCGCGGGGGTCCAGATTACCGCCGAGCAGATCCTCCGGGAGGCCCGGGAGCGGCAGGAGCCCGAGATCCGCCCGCCCAAGCAGAAGATAACCGACGTCCACGAGCTCGCGGATTACCGGCTCCGCGAGCGCAAGAGGTTCGAGGACCTCATTCGCCGCGTCCGCTGGAGCGTCTCGGCGTGGGTCAAGTATGCCAAGTGGGAGGAGGGGCAGAAGGACTTCGCCCGGGCTCGCTCCGTCTACGAGCGCGCCCTGGACGTCGCCCACCGCGACCACACCCTGTGGCTCAAGTATGCCGAGTTCGAGATGCGCAACCGGTATGTCAACCATGCCAGGAACGTCTGGGACCGTGCCGTCTCGCTCCTACCCCGCATCGACCAGCTGTGGTACAAGTATATCCATATGGAGGAGCTTCTTGGTGCTGTCGCCAATGCTCGGCAGGTCTTTGAGCGCTGGATGGGGTGGCGCCCTGATATCGCTGGCTGGAACTCATACATCAAGTTTGAGCTGCGATATGGGGAGGTTGAGCGCGCTAGGGCAATCTATGAGCGGTTTGTCGCCGAGCACCCGCGGCCCGACACGTTCATCCGGTATGCCAAGTTTGAGATGAAACGGGGAGAAGTAGAGCGGGCACGGCGTGTGTATGAGCGTGCAGCGGACCTGCTTGTGGATGATGAAGATGCGGAGGTGCTGTTTGTAGCATTTGCTGAGTTCGAGGAAAAGTGCCGGGAGGTGGAGCGTGCTCGTGCGATATACAAGTATGCGCTTGACAGAGTGCCAAAGGGCAGGGCTGAGGATCTTTACAGGAAGTTCCTGGCATTTGAGAAACAATTTGGTGACCGTGAGGGGATTGAGGATGCCATTGTGGGCAAGCGGAGATTCCAATATGAAGATGAGGTGAGGAAGAACCCACTCAATTACGACTCATGGTTTGATTACATCAGGCTGGAGGAGAGCGTCGGGAACAAGGACAGGATCAGGGATGTGTACGAGAGGAGTATCGCAAATGTTCCTCCTGCAGAAGAGAAGCGGTACTGGCAGAGGTATATCTACCTTTGGATAAACTATGCTTTGTATGAGGAACTTGATGCACAGGACATGGAAAGGACCCGGGAGGTCTACAGGGAGTGTCTGAAACTCATTCCACACAAGAAATTTACTTTTGCTAAGCTGTGGCTGATGGCCGCGCAGTTTGAGATAAGACAGAAGAACATAAAGGCTGCACGGCAGATTCTCGGTAATGCAATAGGTATGGCGCCCAAGGGGAAAATATTCAAAAAGTACATTGAGATCGAGCTTTATCTGGGCAACTTTGACCGCTGTAGAACTCTATATGAAAAATACATCGAATGGTCTCCAGCAAATTGTTATGCCTGGAGGAAGTATGCCGAACTGGAAAAAAACCTTAGTGAGACTGATCGTGCTCGATCAATATATGAGCTTGCTATCGCTCAGCCAGCCCTTGATACGCCTGAAGTTCTATGGAAGGTATGTTGTCCTTGCTGTCCTCTTAATTGATTCACATTTTATGTTTTGTAAGTGAACTATTGAATATACTTTTCCTATGTATCATTATTCCTCAAATAAGCACGCATGAAGTTCTGTGTTAACGTTATTTATTATATCATAATATTTGATCTGCTCATATATCTAAATAATTTCAGTGTTTATGCATGGAAGTGTGTTGGTATTATTCGCCACCTTTGTTCATGTGTGCTGTGATGTGATATGATGGTTAATTTTGTAACATGCTGACACGCCACCTAAAGAGTAGACAGTAGAGATCAGAGATCGATGTGTTGTTGAGCTCTGCACTATTTTGAGGGTTACATGAACTAGATTATTTCATGGGAAAAGGTGGTTGTGCTTCATTTTATGTTCTGGAAACCGAAGACCAGCCTTTTTATTTTTTTGTACTATTCAACTTATGGCATTATGAGTGTTAGTTGATTACTCTGGATCTGTTACTTTTTGCATTATATCCTGCCAACTAAAAATTATCAGGTCTTAGTAACTACCAAAGCATTTTTAAACCATGTCTCTTCAGCCTCTGCGCTCCATCACAGTTGCTTGAATGGTTAATAACTTATTTGTGAAAAACAACTGTTGGACAATGCTCAGAATCGTCATAGTTGAGGCCCCTTTTTTTAGGTCTAGGTGGGACTTTGTTGACTTGTGTTCTTCAGTCTTCTCCCTGGCAAAGCAGAGCCATTGGAACTATATGTGTCCAGTCAGCAACTGAAAACATACACTTCCTTGTGCTGCTGGAAGAGATTGGTGATCACTCATCAAATAATACCCATGGAACGAATCCAGACTCAGTGAGTTGTGAAGACCACTGACCCCAATAGGAATACGGAAGATTTAATGATTGAAGAGAATAGTACAATTAACAACTAAACCTAAAGGGATCCACTTGTCACAGAAGCAGTCTATAACTAATAGGAAGCACCTATCTCTTACTTGATATCTGATTGATCTTGCAGAGCCGAATTGTTTGAACTTGATTGACCTTATAAACGCTAGTTCAATTCCAGGACGACATCATATAATATACGTGAGCCTCAATCATTGATTTTGATTAGACACTTCTCCTTGTTGAATGAGAATGAAGGAAGAGTGCCAAACGACTAAAGCTAACAGCCAGTCCGGATGCTTTTGATCTCTTAGCTACAGTTTTAAGAGAGAAAAAACCAGTGCGCTGTCATCTGATATATTATGTCCAAATAATGCATTGTGTAACATGGGCCTTTTATTCTTAGGAAATGTTTCTGAGATTTTATCTATATAAGATGCAGCATTGATCCTTGTTAAATACGTACTAGATGTAAATGTTACATTTGAGACATCTAGAAAAATGACGCATTTAAGAAAAATGACTTATGCTTAACTGAATCATTTTTAGTGCCTTTTACTTCCAGGTCTACTTGTGATTTTAGTTATTAGGGATGCTTACTAACTCTTCTGCCTTTTGAACTTACAGGAGTACTTGCAGTTTGAAATTGATGAAGATGAATTTGATAGAGCAAGAGAACTCTATGAGAGACTGCTTGATAGAACAAAGCATTTGAAGGTATGGATCAGCTTTGCTGAATTCGAGGCCTCAGCTGGCTTGGGAGAAGACGCTGAAAGTGAGGAGAATAAGAATGATGCTGGTTATCAGGAACAGCAGCTCGAGCGGGTCCGGAGGTGTCGGGGTGAGTAACGAGCTAGAGAACCTACTTTGGGCATCTGTAAATCCTTTTTATGTTCATTTTGCGATTCATGGTGCACTAAATCTGACATTGCTCTGTTATGGTGGTCAGCTGTCTTTGAAAGGGCATTCGACTACTTCAGGACAAATGCCGCAGAGCTAAAGGAAGAAAGAGCGATGCTCCTGGAAGAATGGCTCAAAAAAGAGTTGAGCTTTGGTGATCTTGGTGATGTCACGTTAGTGCAGAAGAAGGCGCCAAGGAAAGTCAAGAGGAAGAGACCACTCCCCACAGACGATGGCTCCAATATTGCGTATGCTATTTACTCTGCTCTTTATTCTTGGCACTACTGTATTTTCAGAAGTTGGTGGCTTGCCACGTTTAGCATGCTCTGTGGCCATGTCCAAATTCTGTTAAGAAATCAATATAAAACAACTAGCGCTAACAATATCTCACATAATACTTTTGTGGTTACTTCCCACAAATTTAGAAATATACTGACATCATTTGCTCTACCAGGTACGAGGAGTACATTGATTATATCTTCCCTGATGAAGTCACTTTGGCGCCGAACCTTAAGATACTGGAAGCTGCTTATAAGTGGAAGAAGCAGAAGGCAAACGACACGGAGGACGACTGATCTGAACATCGAGAGGCTGCCTGTTGTGAATGGTTTTCCCACCGTCAGAGATGAGTGCCACCATGCCAAAATCAGACGTGGAGAAGGTGCCCTCTTATATACCCTACATATGGCATTTTTGCGTCTTGTTCAGTTGAGTTATCGAAGCTGTGTGTCTGACGGATAGATGCTGAATTATCTGGGTTCTGTTACCCCCGGATTGAACTGTACGTTCGTTGTTAGAGTCAATTTATCTTGGTTTTGTTACCCGGGTTCCTTGGGTTGAATGTAATTCAACATGTATTATTTGAGCTTAGCACTATATCACGTTTCTCCCATTTGGTACCTGGTGCTAAGCTGCCAGATGAGTGTTTTCTTAACAGCGAAACAGAGCCGTCTTCAGTTAGAAAATCCGTTGGGAAACTGTACGAGCCGATGGGCTTGAAATATTATTATGGGCTTTGAGTTTGGCCCTAAGATTTAGCCTTTTTTCTCTCTTCTCGCTTTCTTTTTAAAATTCTTCAAATATACTCCTGCATTTTCATATTAGTTCTAAGAAAAAGATACTACCTCGTCATCTGTCTTTGATTGTTTCAAAATTTAGTTTGAATTTGAACGAAACACCAAGTTAATCTGAGAAATACCAATACCAACCTTTTAGAGCATCTACAAATGGATCCTTCAAATCCTCCCCAAACGCATCGATGGACAACATGGTCATCACCTGGATTGAAAATTGCCTGGACACCGATGGACAACATGTTTATCACCTGGATTGAAAATTGCCTGGAAGTGTCCAGCGTGTTGGATTTGACAGGCCGAACCCATCCCAAATCTCTTCAAATCATCCCCAACAAAGCTCAACCTGCTATCTTCCTCTCCTCTCTTATGCCTTGTCCGCATCGCCACCACCCTAGCTCAACCGCGGCCCTAACTCCGCCGTCGTCCCCACCTCACAGCGCAGCCACCAGAACCCACAACGTTGTAGTCCGTGCCACCACCAGACTCCACCTCGTTATGTCCTACTCCTTCGGACATACCTCACCCTTTGTGTTAGATAAAATGTATGAGCGTTTTTTATTCTTTTGCTCATTTGTAGGCAAACGATGGATTCATCAGATGATGAAGAGATGCTGAAAGGATGATGAACATAGAGGGAAAAAAATGAAGAAGTAAGAGAAGCATGTTCTGAACTTTAAGGGTTCGATAAAAAAAGGCAGGAGGGTTGTCCGGGATAGGATAGTTGGCGCACGACTTTCTACACGGACTACTTCAAACTAGACCCAACATACCATGAGGTTCTTTTTTCGATGTCGCTTTCAAATGAGCAGATATTTGTTTTGAACTTCAAGCTGAGGAAGGATTGTTGCAAACAAATTTTTTTCTCTCCTTTGTAGAAGTGCACAGCTTCGCAGGATGCTTGCTTATGGTAAAGCCGCATATACCACTGATGCTGAAATCCGCATGGTAGAGACCACATGCCTACAAGCCACAATGAAATTTGTATGGGCCATGGTGAAGGTTCTTTTGACCGGAGTACCCGGGAGAACCAACTATTGAGAACCCATAAAAGTTATTGGCAATTGGAACATCAAGAGGTTTCCCCGATATGCTCGGTTCAGTTGATTGCATGCATTGGCAATGGAAGAACTGCTCAAAAGGTTTGCGCAGACAGTACTAAGGTCACACCAAAGAGGCCACCATCATATTTGCAGCAGTGACATCGAAGGACTTGTGGTTTTGGCATGCTTTCTTTGGTACGTCTAGTTCTCACAATGACATCAATGCCATGCAATGATCTTCGTTGTTGAAGAGAATCTGTGATGGGGATGCTCCGACGTGCACCTACACCTTTAACGTGCACAACTATAAAATGGAGTACATGTCCATGTGTAAGTACTCAATAATCTTATAGAGCATATGTGGACCCACGCTGAAAATCCATAAATTTTATGTTTGAATTATGCACTCCGAAACAATTTATGTTTGAAATATGTAGTTTTATGTACGGATAACTTTTATTTGTGTGTGGTATTCATAGTTACATGTATTCATATCGTCAAATGATGGGTGTGCATGTTTGAAAATAAACAAGACAAAAGATTTATCATTTTCATTAATTAAGGAGAAGGTTTAGACATAAGCCGCAAAGCTGGAAAATAAAGTTCTACTCTTGCTACATAAGTAGGCTCAAAAGCTTGGCTCTAGCAAGCGCCCAGTGGCGGGCTTCCTCCTTGATTATGCCGACGATAATCGTTGTTGGAGCGGTTGTGTTGCGGAAAATTCTTGCATTTCGTTCCTTCCAAATTTCTCATGAGATCTGCATCATAATCGAAGCAAGGGCCTTCGTGTATTGGTCTCCCGCGCCCACAGCCTTGATCTAGCAAGCTCTAACCGAATCCTCATCCCGCCGATGGGTGCGCATGTGTCTACATGGATTTGAGGTTTGAAAAGTGCGGGTTTTGGTTGCAAAGGAGGACATTCGCGGGAGGCACCACGTTGTCCTCTTATATGTGGGGACGCACCGGCAGATGTTTAGGGTCCAGATTTGAGTGAATCTATACTTACTCAACTACTAACTCTGAATGTTCTCGCTATCGAAGGATTTCTTTCTGTCTAGTTCGTTGTAGATGCTCTTAGTTCTTTTTAGAAAAAGAGGATGATCCCCGGTCTATGTATCTGAGCGATGTATACGACCACTTTATTAATTATTCTCATAAGACCTTATAAAATCATACAACAACAAGACTAAAGCCACTGTCTAAGCAACAACTGTTGCTACACCTATCCAATTGATGAAGGGGCGCAGATAGTCTAGGCCCAATACCAAATAGACATCGCAGCCAAACCTAAACATCTAAGACCTGAGATCCCAACTAGGACGCTTGCCGGGTATGGAGCACCTAACAGTCCGGCACACTCCTCAACCAGGACGCCTACCGGATACGAGGCCGCCGCAGCCACCTGCCACCAATCCATCTTCAGAGTTGTACTGTTGAATGTACCGTGCCAGGTCTCTCTGTCATCGACGCCACCATGACGCCCGACAGCGTCGTCCTCCTGCGCGAAAATATCCTCCCACAGCAAACTCCGAATCTGCACTGCGCCACGCCGTTAAGATCCGTCGCCATCAGTGTGTAGGATGAATCACCGCTCCACCAAAGAATCCGTCCTCTGGTCCCTCGATCACGTGTGTACCTCCAAGAATGACGCCCCCAAGGGAGGAACGACACTAAAGCGACGCCGTCATCCGATCATCCGATCTAGGGTTTCCCTCGGAGGTAGCAGAGAGTGGCCTTGAACTTCTCCATGGTGATACCTTCAGGAAGGGAACGACGCACATAGCGCCGCCACTGCCGGCCTTAGCAGACGCAGAAGGCAAGTTTTCACCCAGATCAGTTCAAAGGGATCCAACTATCGTGCACGGGCCGCCGTCACCACTAGCACCACCCTGGAGCACCGGCAGATCAGCGAGCCGCCGGCACCACCGCATCCAGATCGCCGGCCATGCCGGGCCGCCGCCATCCCCGCGCCGTCCGGGTCAGAGACGGAGCCGCCGACCGCGCACATGAACCACCGCCGCCAACACACGCCGAAGCGTCGCCGAGAGCCCAGCGCCCGCCACCGCTTGCCGAGGGCCGGCGCCGCGTGGCCCGAGCAGACTCCCACGCACACCAGGGAAAACCACGAGCGTGAGCCCTGCCGTCGCCCCCAAGCCCGCGCCGGCGCGCCCCACCTCCAGCGTGCCGTGAAAAACCACCGCGATCCGCTCGCGCCAGATCTAGCAAGTCGTGGGAGAAGAGATCCCGGTGGTGCTAGCCCCCCCCCCCCCCCCCCCGTGTTGGGGATCGTAGCAGAATTTAAAATTTTCTACGCATCACCAAGATCAATCTATGGAGTAATCTAGCAACGAGGGGAAGGAGAGTGCATCTACATACCCTTGTAGATCGCTAAGTGGAAGCGTTCAAGTGAACGGGGTTGATGGAGTCGTACTCGTCGTGATCCAAATCACCGATGATCCTAGTGCCGAACGGACGGCACCTCCGCGTTCAACACACGTGCAGCCCGGTGACGTCTCCTACGCCTTGATCCAGCAAGGGGAGAAGGAGAGGTTGGGGAAGACTCCATCCAGCAGCAGCACGACGGCGTGGTGGTGGTGGAGGAGCGCGGGACTCCAGCAGGGCTTCGCCAAGCACTACGAGAGACGAGGAGGGAGAGGGGTAGGGCTGCGCCAACAGAGGAAGGACATCATGTGTTGGGCTGCCCCTTTGCCTCCACTATATATAGGGGGAGAGGGAGGGCTGCGCCCCCACCTAGGGTTTCCACCCTAGGGGTGGCGGCAGCCCCAATCCCCATCTGGGGTGGCGGCCAAGTGGGGGGGAGAGGGAGGCGCACCAGGCATGGGCCTTAGGGCCCATCTGCCCTTAGGGTTTGCCCCCTTCTTCTCTCTAGGCGCATAGGCCTTGGTGGGGAGGCGCCCTAGCCCACCTAGGGGCTGGTCCCTTCTCACACTTGGCCCATGTATGCCTCCGGGGCTGGTGGCCCCACCTGGTGGACCCCCGGACCCCTCCGGTGGTCCCGGTACACTACCGGTGATGCCCGGAACACTTCCGGTGGCCAAAACCATACTTCCTATATATCAATCTTTACCTCTGGACCATTCCGGAACTCCTCGTGACGTCTGGGATCTCATCCGGGACTCCTAACAACATTCGGTAACCGCGTACATACTTTCCCTATAACCCTAGCGTCATCGAACCTTAAGTGTGTAGACCCTACGGGCTCGGGAGTCATGCAGACATGGCCGAGACAACTCTCCGGTCAATAACCAACAGCGGGATCTGGATACCCATGTTGGCTCCCACATGCTCCACGATGATCTCATCGGATGAACCACAATGTCAAGGATTTAATCAATCCCGTATACAATTCCCTTTGTCTAGTGGTACGATACTTGCCCGAGATTCGATCGTCGGTATCCCGATACCTTGTTCAATCTCGTTACCGGTAAGTCTCTTTACTCGTTCCGTAACACATCATCCCGTGATCAACTCCTTGATCACATTGTGCACATTATGATGATGTCCTACCGAGTGGGCCCAGAGATACCTCTCCGTTTACACGGAGTGACAAATCCCAGTCTCGATTCGTGCCAACCCAACAGACACTTTTGGTGATACCTGTAGTGTACCTTTATATCCACCCAGTTACGTTGTGACGTTTGGCACACCC
Organism: Triticum urartu; assembly: GCF_003073215.2. Lineage (NCBI taxonomy): Eukaryota > Viridiplantae > Streptophyta > Magnoliopsida > Poales > Poaceae > Triticum > Triticum urartu. The sequence goes on along the minus strand of NC_053028.1, from coordinate 502,166,179 downwards.
AAAGCACTCGTACGGTATCCGGGAGTTGCACAATCTCATGGTCTAAGGAAATGATTGTTGGGTAACGTAGTAATTTCAAAAAAATTCCTACGCACACGCAAGATCATGGTGATGCATAGCAATGAGAGGGGAGAGTGTGATCTACGTACCCTTGTAGATCGACAACGGAAGCGTTAGCACAACGTGGTTGATGTAGTCGTACGTCTTCATGGCCCGACCGATCAAGCACCGAAACTACGGCACCTCCGAGTTCTAGCACACGTTCAGCTCGATGACGATCCCCGGACTCCGATCCAGCAAAGTGTCGGGGAAGAGTTCTGTCAGCACGACGGCGTGGTGACGATCTTGATGTACTACTGTCACAGGGCTTCGCCTAAGCACCGCTACAATATTATCGAGGACTATGGTGGAAGGGGGCACCGCACACGGCTAAGAATATGATCACGTGGATCAACTTGTGTCTCTAGGGGTGCTCCCTGCCTCCGTATATAAAGGATCAAAGGGGGGGTGCGGCCGGCCAGGAGAGGGCGCGCCAGGAGGAGTCCTACTCCCTCCGGGAGTAGGATTCCCCCCCTTTCCTAGTTGGAATAGGATTCGGGAGGAGGGGAAAGAGGAGAGAGAGAAGGAAGGGGGCGCCGGCCCCCTCTCCTTGTCCTATTCGGACTAGGGGGGAGGGGCACACGGCCCAGCCCTGGCCACCTCTCCTCTCTTCCACTAAGGCCCACTAAGGCCCATATACCTCCCGGGGGGGGGTCCGGTAACCTCCCGGTACTCCGGTAAAATACCGGTTTCACCCGGAACACTTCCGATATCCAAATATAGGCTTCCAATATATCAATCTTTATGTCTCGACCATTTCGAGACTCCTTGTCATGTCCGTGATCACATCTGGGACTCCGAACAAACTTCGGTACATCAAAATGCATAAACTCATAATATAACTGTCATCGAAACCTTAAGCGTGCGGACTCTACGGGTTCGAGAACAATGTAGACATGACCGAGACATGTCTCCGGTCAATAACCAATAGCGGAACCTGGATGCTCATATTGGCTCCTACATATTCTACGAAGATCTTTTATCGGTCAGACCGCATAACAACATACGTTGTTCCCTTTGTCATCGGTATGTTACTTGCCCGAGATTGGATCGTCGGTATCTCAATACCTAGTTCAATCTCGTTACCGGCAAGTCTCTTTACTCGTTCCGTAATACATCATCTCACAACTAACTCATTAGTTGCAATGCTTGCAAGGCTTATGTGATGTGCATTACCGAGAGGGCCTAGGATACCTCTCCGACAATCGGAGTGACAAATCCTAATCTCGAAATACGCCAACCCAACATGTACCTTTGGAGACACCTGTAGAGCACCTTTATAATCACCCAGTTACGTTGTGACATTTGGTAGCACACAAAGTGTTCCTCCGGTAAACGGGAGTTGCATAATCTCATAGTCATAGGAACATGTATAAGTCATGAAGAAAGCAATAGCAACATACTAAACGATCGAGTGCTAAGCTAACGGAATGGGTCAAGTCAATCACATCATTCTCCAAATGATGTGATCCTGTTAATGAAATAACAACTCTTTGTCTATGGTTAGGAAACATAACCATCTTTGATTAACGAGCTAGTCAAGTAGAGGCATACTAGTGACACTCTGTTTGTCTATGTATTCACACATGTATTATGTTTCTGGTTAATACAATTCTAGCATGAATAATAAACATTTATCATGAAATAAGGAAATAAATAATAACTTTATTATTGCCTCTAGGGCATATTTCCTTCAGTCTCCCACTTGCACTAGAGTCAATAATCTAGTTCACATTGCCATGTGATTAACACCCATAGTTCACATCGTCATGTGACCTATACCCAAAGGGTTTACTAGAGTCAATAATCTAGTTCACATCATTTATGTGATTAACACCCAAAGAGTACTAAGGTGTGATCATGTTTTGCTTGTGAGACAATTTTAGTCAACGGGTCTGTCACATACAGATCCATAAGTATTTTGCGAATTCTATGTCTACAATGCTCTACACGGAGCTACTCTAGCTAATTGCTCCCACTTTCAATATGTATCTAGATCGAGACTTAGAGTCATCCAGATCTGTGTCAAACTTGCATCGACGTAACTTTTTACGACGAACCTTTTGTCACCTCCATAATCGAGAAATATTTCCTTATTCCACTAAGGATAATTTTGACCAATGTCCAGTGATCTACTCTTAGGTCACTATTGTACTCCCTTGCTTAACACAGTGTAGGGTATACAATAGATCTGGTACACATCATGGCATACTTTATAGAACCTATGGCTGAGGCATAGGGAATGACTTTCATTCTCTTTCTATCTTCTGCCGTGGTCGGGCTTTGAGTCTTACTCAATTTCATACCTTGTATCACAGACAAGAACCCCTTTTTGACTGTTCCATTTTGAACTACTTCAAAATCTTGTCAAGGTATGTACTCATTGAAAAAACTTATCAAGCGTCTTGATCTATCTCTATAGATCTTGATGCTCAATATGTAAGCAGCTTCACCGAGGTCTTTCTTTGAAAAAACTCCTTTCAAACACTCCTTTATGCTTTGCAGAATAATTCTACATTATTTCCGATCAACAATATGTCATTCACATATACTTATCAGAAATGTTGTAGTGCTCCCACTCACTTTCTTGTAAATACAGGCTTCACCGCAAGTCTGTATAAAACTATATGCTTTGATCAACTTATCAAAGCGTATATTCCAACTCCGAGATGCTTGCACCAGTCCATTGATGGATCGCTGGAGCTTGCATATTTTGTTAACACTTTTAGGATTGACAAAACCTTCTGGTTGCATCATATACAACTCTTCTTTAAGAAATCCATTAAGGATTGCAGTTTTGTTATCCATTTGCCAGATTTCATAAAATGCGGCAATTTCTAACATGATTCGGACAGACTTTAGCATCGCTACGAGTGAGAAAATTTCATCGTAGTCAACACCTTGAACTTTGTCAAAAACCTTTTTTTCGACAAGTCTAGCTTTGTAGATAGTAACACTACCGTCAGCGTCCGTCTTCTTCTTGAAGATCCATTTATTCTCAATTGCTTGCCGATCATTGGGCAAGTCAACCAAAGTCCATACTTTGTTCTCATACATGGATCCCATCTCAGATTTCATGGCTTCAAGCCATTTTGCGGAATCTGGGCTCACCATCGCTTCTTCATAGTTCGTAGGTTCATCATGATCTAGTAGCATGACTTCCAGGACATGGTTACCATACCACTCTGGTGCGGATCTTACTCTGGTTGATCTACGAGGTTCAGTAGTATCTTGTTCTGAAGTTTCATGATCATCATCATTAGCTTCCTCACTAATTGGTGTAGGTGTCACAGAAACAGGTTTCTGTGATGTACTACTTTCCAATAAGGGAGTAGGTACAGTTACCTCGTCAAGTTCTACTTTCCTCCCACTCACTTCTTTCGAGAGAAACTCCTTCTCCAGAAAGTTTCCGAATTTAGCAATAAAAGTCTTGCCTTCGGATCTGTGATAGAAGGTGTATCCAATAGTTTCCTTTGGATATCCTATGAAGACACATTTTTCCGATTTGGGTTCGAGCTTATCAGGTTGAAGCTTTTTCACATAGGCATCGCAGCCCCAAACTTTCAGAAACGACAACTTTGGTTTCTTGCCAAACCACAGTTCATAAGGCGTCGTCTCAACGGATTTTGATGGTGCCCTATTTAACGTGAATGCGGCTGTCTCTAGAGCGTATCCCCAAAATGATAGCGGTAAATCTGTAAGAGACATCATAGATTGTACCATATCTAGTAAAGTACGATTACGACGTTCGGACACACCATTACGCTGTGGTGTTCCGGGTGGCGTGAGTTGCGAAACTATTCCACATTGTTTCAAATGTACACCAAACTCGTAACTCAAATATTCTCCTCCACGATCAGATCGTAGGAATTTTATTTTCTGGTTATGATGATTTTCAACTTCACTCTGAAATTCTTTGAACTTTTCAAACGTTTCAGACTTGTGTTTCATTAAATAGATATACCCATATCTGCTTAAGTCATCTGTGAAGGTGAGAAAATAACGATATCCTCCACGAGCCTCAACATTCATCGGACCACATACATCTGTATGTATGATTTCTAACAAATTTGTTGCTCTCTCCATAGTACCGGAGAACGGTGTTTTTGTCATCTTACCCATAAGGCACGGTTCGCAAGTACCAAGTGATTCATAATCAAGTGGTTCCAAAAGCCCATCAGTATGGAGTTTCTTCATGCGCTTTATACCGATATGACCTAAACGACAGTGCCATAAGTAAGTTGCACTATGATTATCAACTCTGCATCTTTTGGTTTCAATATTATGATTATGTGTATCACTACGATCGAGATCCAACGAACTATTTTCATTGGGTGTGTAACCATATAAGGTTTTATTCATGTAAACAGAACAACAATTTATTCTCTTACTTAAATGAATAACCGTATTACAATAAACATGATCAAATCATATTCATGCTCAACGCAAACCCCAAATAACACTTATTCAGGTTCAACACTAATCCGGAAAGTATAGGGAGTGTGCGATGATGATCATATCAATCTTGGAACCACTTCCACCACACATCGTCACTTCACCATTAACTAGTCTCTGTTTATTCTGCAACTCCCGTTTCGAGTTACTAATCTTAGCAACTGAACTAGTATCAAATACTGAGGGGTTGCTATAAACATTAGTAAAGTACACATCAATAACATGTATATCAAATATACTTATGTTCACTTTGCCATCCTTCTTATGTGCCAATCACTTGGGGTAGTTCCGCTTCCAGTGACCAGTCCCTTTGCAGTAGAAACACTTAGTCTCAGGCTTAGGACTAGACTTGGGTTTCTTCTCTTGAGCAGCAACTTGTTGTTCTTCTTGAAGTTCCCCTTCTTCCCTCTGCCCTTTTCTTGAAACTAGTGGTCTTGGCTACCATCAACACTTGATGTTTTTCTCGATTTCTACCTTCGTCAATTTCCGTATTACGAAGAGCTTGGGAATCGTTTCCGTTATCCCTTGCATATCATAGTTCATCACGAAGTTCTACTAACTTGGTGATGGTGACTAGAGAATTCTGTCAATCACTATCTTATCTGGAAGATTAACTCCCACTTGATTCAAGCGATTGTAGTACTCAGACAATCTGAGCACATGCTCACTAGTTGAGCGATTCTCCTCCATCTTTTAGCTATAGAACTTGTTGGAGACTTCATATCTCTCAACTCGGGTATTTGCTTGAAATATTAACTTTAACTCCTGGAACATCTCATATGCTCCATGACGTTCAAAACGTCTTTGAAGTCCCGATTCTAAGCCATTAAGCATGGTGCACTAAACTATCAAGTAGTCATCATATTGAGTTAGCCAAACGTTCATAACGTCTGCATATGCTCCTGCAATAGGTCCTTCACCTAGCAGTGCATCAAGGACATAATTCTTCTGTGCAGCAATGAGGATAAACCTCAGATCACGGATCCAATCCGCATCATTGCTACTAACATCTTTCAACACAATTTTCTCTAGGAACATATCAAAATAAACACAGGGAAGCAACAACGCGAGCTATTGATCTACAACATAATTTGCAAAATACTACGAGGACTAAGTTCATGATAAATTTAAGTTCAATTAATCATATTACTTAAGAACTCCCACTTAGATAGACATCCCTCTAATCCTCTAAGTGATTACGTGATCCAAATCAACTAAACCATGTCCGATCATCACGTGAGATGGAGTAGTTTCATTGGTGAACATCGCTATGTTGATCATATCTGCTATATGATTCACGCTCGAACTTTCGGTCTCCGTGTTCCGAGGCCATATCTGTATATGCTTGGCTCGTCAAGTATAACCTGAGTATTCTGCGTGTGCAACTGTTTTGCACCCGTTGTATTTGAACGTAGAGCCTATCACACCCGATCATCACGTGGTGTCTCAGCACGAAGAACTTTCGCAACGGTGCATACTCAGGGAGAACACTTCTTGATAATTGGTGAGAGATCATCTTATAATGCTACCGTGAATCAAAGCAAGATAAGATGCATAAAAGATAAACATCACATGCAATCAATATAAGTGATATGATATGGCCACCATCATCTTGTGCTTGTGATCTCCATCTTCGAAGCACCGTCATGATCACCATCGTCACCGGCGCGACACCTTGATCTCCATCGTAGCATCGTTGTCGTCTCGCCAATCTTATGCTTCCACGACTATCGCTACCACTTAGTGATAAAGTAAAGCATTACAGTGCGATTGCATTGCATATAATAAAGCGACAACCATATGGCTCCTGCCAGTTGCCGATAACTCGGTTACAAAACATGATCATCTCATACAATAAAATTTAGCATCATGTCTTGACCATATCACATCACAACATGCCCTGCAAAAACAAGTTAGACGTCCTCTACTTTGTTGTTGCAAGTTTTACGTGGCTGCTACGGGCTTAAGCAAGAACCAATCTTACCTACGCATCAAAACCACAACGATAATTTGTCAAGTTGGTGCTGTTTTAACCTTCGCAAGGACCGGGCGTAGCCACACTCGGTTCAACTAAAGTTGGAGAAACTGTCACCCGCTAGCCACCTTCGTGCAAAGCACGTCGGGAGAACCGGTCTCGCGTAAGCGTACGCGTAATGTCGCTCCGGGCCGCTTCGTCCAACAATACCGCCGAACCAAAGTATGACATGCTGGTAAGCAGTATGACTTATATCGCCCACAACTCACTTGTGTTCTACTCGTGCAAATAACATCAACACATAAAACCTAGGCTCGGATGCCACTGTTGGGTAACGTAGTAATTTCAAAAAAAAATCCTACGCACACGCAAGATCATGGTGATGCATAGCAACGAGAGGGGAGAGTGTGATCTACGTACCCTTGTAGATCGACAACGGAAGCGTTAGCACAACGTGGTTGATGTAGTCGTACGTCTTCACGGCCCGACCGATCAAGCACCGAAACTACGACACCTCTGAGTTCTAGCACACGTTCAGCTCGATGACGATCCCCGGACTCCGATCCAGCAAAGTGTCGGGGAAGAGTTCCGTCAGCACGACGGCGTGGTGACGATCTTGATGTACTACCGTCGCAGGGCTTCGCCTAAGCACCGCTACAATATTATTGAGGACTATGGTGGAAGGGGGCACCGCACACGGCTAAGAATATGATCACGTGGATCAACTTGTGTCTCTAGGGGTGCTCCCTGCCTCCGTATATAAAGGATCAAAGGGGGGGGGTGCGGCCTGCCAGGAGAGGGCGCGCCAGGAGGAGTCCTACTCCCTCCGGGAGTAGGATTCCCCCCTTTCCTAGTTGGAATAGGATTCGGGAGGAGGGGAAAGAGGAGAGAGAGAAGGAAGGGGGGCGCCGGCCCCCTCTCCTTGTCCTATTCGGACTAGGGGGGGAGGGGCACACGGCCCAGCCCTGGCCACCTCTCCTCTCTTCCACTAAGGCCCACTAAGGCCCATATACCTCCCGGGGGGTTCCGGTAACCTCCCGGTACTCCGGTAAAATCCCGATTTCACCCGGAACACTTCCGATATCCAAATATAGGCTTCCAATATATCAATCTTTATGTCTCGACCATTTCGAGACTCCTCGTCATGTCCGTGATCACATCTGGGACTCTGAACAAACTTCGGTACATCAAAATGCATAAACTCATAATATAACTGTCATCGAAACCTTAAGCGTGCGGACCCTACGGGTTCGAGAACAATGTAGACATGACCGAGACATGTCTCCGGTCAATAACCAATAGCGGAACCTGGATGCTCATATTGGCTCCTACATATTCTACGAAGATCTTTTATCGGTCAGACCGCATAACAACATACGTTGTTCCCTTTGTCATCGCTATGTTACTTGCCCGAGATTCGATCGTCGGTATCTCAATACCTAGTTCAATCTCGTTACCGGCAAGTCTCTTTACTCGTTCCGTAATACATCATCTCACAACTAACTCATTAGTTGCAATGCTTGCAAGGCTTATGTGATGTGCATTACCGAGAGGGCCCAGAGATACCTCTCCGACAATCAGAGTGACAAATCCTAATCTCGAAATACGCCAACCCAACATGTACCTTTGGAGACACCTGTAGAGCACCTTTATAATCACCCAGTTACGTTGTGACGTTTGGTAGCACACAAAGTGTTCCTCCGGTAAACGGGAGTTGCATAATCTCATAGTCATAGGAACATGTATAAGTCATGAAGAAAGCAATAGCAACATACTAAACGATCGAGTGCTAAGCTAACGGAATGGGTCAAGTCAATCACATCATTCTCCTAATGATGTGATCCCGTTAACCAAATAACAACTCTTTGTCTATGGTTAGGAAACATAACCATCTTTGATTAACGAGCTAGTCAAGTAGAGGCATACTAGTGACACTCTGTTTGTCTATGTATTACACATGTATTATGTTTCCGATTAATACAATTCTAGCATGAATAATAAACATTTATCATGAAATAAGGAAATAAATAATAACTTTATTATTGCCTCCAAGGCATATTTCCTTCAATGATACTTGAAATTAGAAAAGCTTTAGCGTACGAACTACACGATCTTTGTGCTAGGCTTAGGATTGGGTCTTGTCCATCACATCATTCTCCTAATGATGTGATCCCGTTATCAGCGACATCCAATGTCCATGGTCAGGACACCGTAACCATCTATTGATCAACGAGCTAGTCAACTAGAGGCTTACTAGGGACATGTTGTTGTCTATGTATCCACACATGTATCTGAGTTTCCTATCAATACAATTCTAGCATGGATAATAAACGATTATCATGAACAAGGAAATATAATAATAACCAATTTATTATTGCCTCTAGGGCATATTTCCAACAGTCTCCCACTTGCACTAGAGTCAATAATCTAGTTCACATCGCCATGTGATTAACACTCACAGGTCACATCACCATGTGACCAACATCCAAGAGTCTACTAGACTCAATGATCTAGTTCACATCACTATGTGATAAACACTCAAAGAGTTCTGGGTTTGATCATGTTATGCTTGTGAGAGAGGTTGTAGTCAACGGGTCTTGCCATATTCAGATCCCTATGTATTTCGCAAAACTTTATGTCATATCATAGATGCTGCTACCACGTTCCACTTGGAGCTATTCCAAATTATTGCTCCATTATACGTATCCGGTATCTCTACTCAGAGCTATCCGGATAGGTGTTAAGCTTGCATCGACGTAACTCTTTACGTCGAACTCTTTATCACCTCCATAACCGAGAAACATTTCCTTATTCCTCTAAGGATAATTTTGACCGCTATCTGGTGATCCATTCCTAGATCACCTTTGTACCCTCTTGCCAGACATGTGGCAAGGCACACATCAGGTGCGGTACTCAGCATGGCATACCGTATAGAGCCTATGACAAGAGCATAGGGGACGACCTTCGTCCTTCCTCTTTCTTCTGCCATGGTCAAGCTTTGAGTCTTACTCAACTTCACACCTTACAACTCAGGTAAGAACCCCTTCTTTGACTGATCTATTTGAACTCCTTCACAAACATGTCAAGGTGTGCATTCTTTGAAAGTATCATCAGGCGTCTTGATCTATTTCTATAGATCCTAATGCCCAATATGTAAGCAGCTTTATCCAGGTCTTCCTTTGAAAATCACTCTTCAAACAACCGTTTATGCATTCCAGAAATTCTACATCATTTCGGATCAACAATATGTCATCCACATATACTTATCAGAAATGTTGTAGTGCTCCCACTCACTTTCTTGTAAATACAAGTTTCTAGCAAACATTGTATAAACCTAAAAGCTTTGATCACTCCATCAAAACATATATTCCGATTCCGAGATGCTTGCTCTAGTCCATAGAAGGATTGCTGGAGCCAGCATACCTTTTAGCATCCTTAGGATCAACAAAACCTTTTATTGTATCACATACAACTTTTCTTACGAAAACTTGGTAAGAAAACTTGTTTTGACATCCATCTGTAAGATTTCATAATCAAAAAATACAGCTAATGCTAACATGATTCCGACGGACTTAAGCATCGCTACGGGTGAGAAATTCTCATTGTAGTCAACTCCTTGAACTTGTGAAAAGACTCTTTCCCACAAGTCGAGCTTCATAGACGGTAACATTACCGCCCACGTCCGTCTTCTTCTTAAAGATCCATTTATCTCAATGGCTTGCCGATCAACGGGCAAGTCCACCAAAGTCCACACTTTGTTCTGATACATGGATCCTATCTCGGATTTCATGGCTTCTAACCATTTGTTGGAATACGGGCCCACCATCGCTTCTCCATAGTTCGTAGGTTCATTGTTGTCCAACAACAAGACATCTAAGACAGGATCACCGTACCACTCAGGAGTAGTACATATCCTTGTCGACCTACGAGGTTCGATATCAACTTGATCCGAAACTTCATGATCACTATCATTAGTTTCCTCTTCAACAGTCGTAGGTTCCATAGAAACATCTTTCTGTGTTGCACTACTCTCCGATTGAAGTGAGGGTTCGACAACCTCATCAAGTTCTATCTTCCTCCCACTCAATTCTTTCGAGAGAAACTCCTTCTCGAGAAAGGAACCGTTCTTGGCGACAAACATTTTTGCCCTTGGATCTGAGATAGAAGGTATACCCAACTGTTACCTTTGGGTATCCTATGAAGATGTATTTGTCCGCTTTGGGTTCGAGCTTTTCCCAGCTGAAGCCATAAGCATCGTAGCCCCAAACATTAAGAAACGACAACTTTGGTTTCTTGCCAAACCAATGTTCATATGACGTCGTCTCAGCGGACATAGTTGGTGTCCTATCTAAAGTGAATGCAGCTGTCTCTAACGCATAACCTCAAAATGAAAAACGGTAGATCGGTAAGAGACATCATAGATCGCACCATATCTCATAAGGTTCGATTACGACATCTGGACACACCATTACAACTGTGGTGTTCCAGGTGGCTTCAACTGTGAAACAATTCCACAATGTCTTAAGTGATTTGCCAAACTCATAACTCAGAAAATCCCCTTTTGATTAGATCGTAGGAACATGATCTTATTGTTATGATGATTCTTCACTCTGAAATCGCTTGAACTTTTCAAACGTTTCAGACGTTTCAAACTTTTCAAACGTTTCAGACTTTTCAAACGTTTCAATCGCTTGAACACTCTGAAATCGCTTGTACCTATATCTACCCAAATCGTCAGTGAAGATGAGAAAACAGCGATATTCACCGCACGCTTCAATTCTCATTGGATCACACGCATCAGCATGCATGATTTCCAACAAGTCACTTGCCCGTTTCATTGTACCTGAAAACGGGGTCTTAGTCATCCTGCCCATGAGGCATGGCTCGCATGTGTCAAGTGATTCAAAATCAAGTGACTCCAAACATCCATCGACATGGAGTTTCTTCATGCATCTTACGCCAATATGACCTAAGCGGCAGTGCCACGAGAAAGTGGTACTATCATTATTAACTCTACATCTTTTTGGCGTGAACATGTGTATTACCACGACCGAGATTCAATGAACCATTCACATAGGGTGCATGACCATGAAAGGTATCATTCATGTAAACAGAATAACCATTATTCTCTAACTTAAACGAATGACCGTATTGCAATGAACATGATCTAATCATATTCATGCTCAACGTAGACACCTGATAACATTTATCTAGGTTCAATACTAATCCCGAAGGCAGATGGAGCGTGCGATGGTGATCTCATCAACTTTGGAAACACTTCCAACACACATCGTCACCTCGCCCTTAGCCAGTCTCCGTTTAGTCCGTAGCTTTTGTTTCAAGTCATCAATAATAGCAACTGAACCGGTATCCAATACCCAGGTGCTACCAGGAGTACTAGTGAGGTACACATTAATAACACATATATACTTTGTTGAAGTTGCCAGCCTTCTTATCTACCATGCATTTGGGGTAATTCCGCTACCAGTGACCGTTCCCCTTACAATAGAAGCACTCAGTCTCGGGTTTGGGTTCAACCTTGGGTTCCTTCACTGGAGCGGCAACTGGTTTGCCATCCATATAAAGTTTCCCTTCTAGCCCTTGCCCTTCTTGAAACTAGTGGTCTTGTTAAACCATCAACACTTGATGCTCCTTCTTGATTTCTACCTTTTGCGGTCTTAGGCACCGCGAACAGCTCCGGGATCAACTCCATCCCTTTCATGTCATAGTTCATCACGAAGATCTGGTAGCTTAGTGATAGTGGCTAGAGAACTCTATCAATCACTATCTTATCTGGAAGTTTAACTCCCACTTGATTTAAGTGATTGTAGCACCCAGACATTCTGAGCACATGCTCACTAGCTGAGCTATTCTCCTCCATATTGCTGGCAAAAGAACCTGTCAGAGGTCTCACACCTCTCAACACGGGCATGAGCTTGAAATCCCAATTTCAGCTCTTGGAACATCTCATATGTTCTATGGCTTTCAAAACGTCATTAGAATCCCGATTCTAAGCCGTAAAGTATGGTGCACTAAACTATCAAGTAGTCATCAGGATGTGTCTGTCAGGTGTTCACAACATCCACAGACGATGTTGTAGGGGTTTGCACATCGAGCGGTGCATCAAAGACGTAAGCCTTCTGTGTAGCAGTGAGGACACTCCTCGGACTACAGACCTAGTCCGCATTATTGCTTACAATATCTTTCAACTTAATCTTTCTCTAGGAACGTATTGAAACAGAGAGCTACAACGTGAGTTATTTATCTACAACATATTTGCAAAGACAATTTAGACTATGTTTATGATAATTGAGTTCATCTAATCAAATTATTTAATGAACTCCCACTCAGATAGACATCCCTCTAGTCATCTAAGTGAAACATGATCCGAGTCAACTAGGCCGTGTCCGATCATCACGTGAGACGGACTAGTCAACATCGGTGAACATCTTCATGTTGATCGTATCTTCTATACGACTCATGCCCGACCTTTCGGTCTTCCGTGTTCCGAGGCCATGTCTGTACATGCTAGGCTCGTCAAGTCAACCTAAGTGTATTGCGTGTGTAAATCTGGCTTACACCCGTTGTATTCGAACGTTAGAATCTATCACACCCGATCATCACGTGGTGCTTCGAAACAACGAACCTTCGCAACGGTGCACCATTAGGGGGAACACTTTTCTTGAAATTTTAGTGAGGGATCATCTTATTTAAGCTACCGTCGTTCTAAGAAAATAAGATGTAAAACATGATAAACATCAAATCCAATCAAATAGTGACATGATATGGCCAATATCATTTTGCTCCTTTTGATCTCTATCTTTGGGGCTCCATGATCATCGTTGTCACCGGCATGACACCATGATCTCCATCATCATGATCTCCATCATCGTGTCTTCATGAAGTTGTCTCGCCAACTATTACTTCTACTACTATAGCTAACGGTTAGCAATAAGGTAAAGTAATTACATGGCGTTTTCATTGACACGCAGGTCATAAATAAATTAAGACAACTCCTATGGCTCCTGCTGGTTGTCATACTCATCGACATGCAAGTCGTGATTCCTATTACAAGAACATGATCAATCTCATACATCACATATATCATTCATCACATTCTTTTGGCCATATCATATCACAAGGCATATGCTGCAAAAACAAGTTAGACGTCCTCTAATTGTTGTTGCAAGTTTTTACGTGGCTGCTATAGGTTTCTAGCAAGAACGTTTCTTACCTACGCGAAAACCACAACGTGATATGCCAATTTTTATTTACCCTTCATAAGGACCCTTTTCGTCGAATCCGATCCGACTAAAGTGGGAGAGACAGACACCCGCTAGCCACCTTATGCAACTAGTGCATGTCAGTCGGTTTAACCAGTCTCACGTAAGAGTACGTGTAAGGTCGGTTCGGGCCGCTTCATCCCACGATGCCGCCGAATCAAGATAAGACTAGTAACGGCAAGTAAATTGACAAAATCGACGCCCACAACAACTTGTGTTCTACTCGTGCATAGAAACTACGCATAGACCTAGCTCATGATGCCACTGTTGGGGATCGTAGCAGAATTTAAAATTTTCTACGCATCACCAAGATCAATCTATGGAGTAATCTAGCAACGAGGGGAAGGAGAGTGCATCTACATACCCTTGTAGATCGCTAAGCGGAAGCGTTCAAGTGAACGGGGTTGATGGAGTCGTACTCGTCGTGATCCAAATCACCGATGATCCTAGTGCCGAACGGACGGCACCTCCGCGTTCAACACACGTGCAGCCCGGTGACGTCTCCTACGCCTTGATCCAGCAAGGGGAGAAGGAGAGGTTGGGGAAGACTCCATCCAGCAGCAGCACGACGACGTGGTGGTGGTGGAGGAGCGCGGGACTCCAGCAGGGCTTCGCCAAGCACTACGAGAGATGAGGAGGGGGAGGGGTAGGGCTGCGCCAACAGAGGAAGGACTTCATGTGTTGGGCTGCCCCTTTGCCTCCACTCTATATAGGGGGAGAGGGAGGGCTGCGCCCCTACCTAGGGTTTCCACCCTATGGGTGGCGGCAGCCCCAATCCCCATCTGGGGTGGCGGCCAAGTGGGGGGGAGAGGGAGGCGCACCAGGCATGGGCCTTAGGGCCCATCTGCCCTTAGGGTTTGCCCCCTTCTTCTCTCTAGGCGCATGGGCCTTGGTGGGGAGGCGCCCTAGCCCACCTAGGGGCTGGTCCCTTCACACAATTGGCCCATGTATGCCTTCGGGGCTGGTGGCCCCACCTGGTGGACCCCCGGACCCCTCCGGTGGTCCCGGTACACTACCGGTGATGCCCGAAACACTTCCGGTGGCCAAAACCATACTTCCTATATATCAATCTTTACCTCTGGACCATTCCGGAACTCCTCGTGACGTCCGGGATCTCATCCGGGACTCCGAACAACATTCGGTAACCGCGTACATACTTTCCCTATAACCCTAGCGTCATCGAACCTTAAGTGTGTAGACCCTACGGGCTCGGGAGTCATGCAGACATGGCCGAGACAACTCTCCGGTCAATAACCAACAGCGGGATATGGATACCCATGTTGGCTCCCACATGCTCCACGATGATCTCATCGGATGAACCACAATGTCAAGGATTCAATCAATCCCGTATACAATTCCCTTTGTTTAGCGGTACGATACTTGCCCGAGATTCGATCGTCGGTATCCCGATACCTTGTTCAATCTCGTTACCGGCAAGTCTCTTTACTCGTTCCGTAACACATCATCCCGTGATCAACTCCTTGATCACATTGTGCACATTATGATGATGTCCTACCGAGTGGGCCCAGAGATACCTCTCCGTTTACACGGAGTGACAAATCCCAGTCTCGATTCGTGCCAACCCAACAGACACTTTCGGAGATACCTGTAGTGTACCTTTATATCCACCCAGTTACGTTGTGACGTTTGGCACACCCAAAGCACTCCTACGGTATCCGGGAGTTGCACAATCTCATGGTCTAAGGAAATAGGAAATATAATAATAACCAATTTATTATTGCCTCTAGGGCATATTTCCAACACCCCGGTCGTCGTGCAGGGGCGACACGGGAGGAGTCGCTACCTTAAAATTGGGGGGGGGGGGGGGATTTCACTTCCCCGGCCTCTGCACCGCCTAAGGATGCATACGGCCATTTTAGTATGAGTATCAAGATACATGGTCCTTAGATTTGTTTTAAATGAGTATCAAGATATTTTTGGATGAGTGGTTTCACCACATACCAAACTTGATCCTCAATAAATGGGGGAAAATCCCTGTGCATCACCTGTCAATTCTAGGAATTGAACTCGGGTCGTTAGGCTGCACAACTACAATGCCCAACCACTGAGCCAAGGCTCTCTTTGCGTTAAGTTAATACTCCCTCCATCCCAAAATAAATGACTCAACTTTGTATTCTCTTCGTCCCAAAATTCTTGTCTTACATTTGTTTAGATACAGATGTATCTAACACTAAAATGTAACTAGATACATCCGTATTTAGACAAATTTAAGACAAGAATTTTGGGACAAGGAAGTATTAGTCTTTAGTACAAAGTTAGTATAAAGTTTAGTCACTCACTTAATTTGAGACGGAAGGAGTATGAGTTTTCCAGGGAAACATATGAACATGTGTCTCAATGTCTGCAACTCCGCGTGTTGGAATAGTAGCAACCACTAACGAAATTGGCCGGAGACATTTAAGAACCTTATAATACTGTAGCTGTCGAAGTGCATCGGATTCTCGTTTGACAGTTGGTCATAATCATACAGTCCAGCACATCGACTCGCACATCATCTACTATCTACTACTCTATAAAAAAGAGGATGGATAACCAAACAATCAGACTCGTCCATCAACAAGATCTGATGGCCCTTAATCCTCCAATGTTTAACGCAAAAAACCACGCAATTAAGCCTGATCGCTAAAAAAAATGTTCACACGACCTCTCGCCACACCCCCACGACCTCATGCCTCGCGTCGTTCCTCCCGCACGACCTCGCGTCTCTGCGCCGTTCCTCCCACAGCCGGGCGCGGGCCGTAGGTCGCCGAGCCGCCGCCGGAGCCGCCCTTCGCCGCGGCCCGCAGGTCCCCCAGCCGCCGCCCCGGAGCCGCCCTTCGCCGCAGGTCACTGCCACCTTCGATGCCCTTCACCGCAGGTCTCCTCCCTGCTGTCCGCCCTGCCCTCCACCGCTCTTATCTTCTCATCAACGTGCAGGGGTTGGTGTCGCACTCACCACGGAGAAGATCGCCCAAGTACTTTATACACATACGCTGTAAACCATCACCGTGCTGCGCCAAGAAGTGCCGCTGCCGCTTGGGTTCGCTAGCCGTCGCGTGGAGTCGCCCTGGTCGCCGTCTCGACTCACCTCCATCACCACCACGAGTCATCTTTGCCGCAGCCACCAGGAATCCTGTCACCGGCAAGGTATCTATTCTCCGGTCCTCTCGCCCTGCTTGCTGCGTGTGTGTGTGTGTGTGTGTGTGTGTGTGTGTGTGTGTGTGTGTGTGTCTTGTGTGGGTGCTTGATGTCGCTGGGTGCTTGCCGCTGATGGCATGCTGCTGCTTTGCGCTTGTATCTTGTAATATGCTGCTATGCTTTGTTGTATACCGACGTTGTTTCTTGCTTCTAATGACTTGATGATGTTGTTGCTGTGTTGGCCAGGGTGTGAGTCCAGTGACACACAACATTCAATTATGAGGATCAAGGAAATTATGATCATTCAGTCATTGATGATATGAAAAGAGGCATGAAGGCAACATGTTCTATCAAGAAGTTTCTTTGCAAAGTAGATAAGTTTTATTTTGAGCCTCCACCAATTAATTGTTGTCCTTGTGTTGCTCAGACAAAACGAAATGCATCATACTATACTGCTGCTGCTACTGAGATTTGCCACAATTTCTGTATCATGTGTTACAACGAGACTCGCAGTTGCACGATTCTGGTGGAAAGGTAATCAATTTCCTAAGGTGAACCTTCATAATTGAATTCTCTAAACTTTTTTTGTTCATGCTAATATGTTTTAATTGATTGGCTCTAAGGTGGGTTATGTGTGACAAATGTGAACACTGGAAGCATCAGATTTGTGCCCTTTTTAATTTTCAAAAGGGGTGATTCTAAAGAAGCAAAATGTACTTGCCCTAAAGTGTTGTTCTTGGGACTAAATATCTGCCAAGGGTCGTTCTTAGCAATCATATACAAGAACAACTCTTTAAACGGTTCAGAGAAGAGAGACACGAACATGCCATTCATGATGGGAAAAGCTTTGATGAGGTTAGTGCTGCCTCATCAATTCATAGAATCTTACGTTTATGGATCCTATGTTTTCTTTTTCTTGGTTATGTCTTGGTTCCTCTTTCCTGAATATGAAATTTGTAGCTTGTGTACTTCTTAGAAACGGAGATGTGTTGCTCCATCTGCTTATTTTTATTCTGTTTGAAGAATTGACAGTATTTAAATGTTTGTTTTGCTAGATCCTTGTTTCATGCATGTGCACCTTTTTCCAAACCAGGAGCTTTTCATTACTGAATAAGTACATAGCTATAGTCATACTAAAGGCTGAAAATGAAGCTAGGATTCATATTTATCCTGGCACACCTTTGCCGCTCAGGCAAAGCATTTTTTACACGCAGGTCAGCAACAACATTAGTTGGTCTATGCACAAACTTAAATTTAAAACAAAAACCTACTTAGTTCGGTCACTTCCTTCAGGATGGGGGTGTTCAGTCTTCAGCATCACTGGACCAAAATATATTGCTAGTTGATGTATTGTTTTAATGAGGGTTTCGTTTACGAGTGTGTGCAGTATGTATAAGACTAGGAGTATTGGATGGTTGTCAGTTGGCAGTATCTATTTTGAACAAAGTTTGTAGTATGTATAGGGGTGATAGGTTGGGTAGGAACTTGTCCTCTAATTACTATGGTTGTAGTTAAATTACTATGGGGTGATAAGTTTGTAGTTTATCAGTAACATCTCCATATCATTGAGTCTGAAAAACAGTTGTAGCATCTTTATTATACTGGATTTTATTCATTTTGGTGGGCTGTGAGAATACCTTGAAAAAGAATACCTTGAAGTAGAGAGAATACCTTGAAAAAGAATTGAAAGCCCACTAGGCTAAGAAAACTGCGGCAAAATCATCCTCCCATCCCTGGGTCGGTTCAGCATGTCCCTTTTAAATATGCAACAAACACAAGGCAAAAGATTAATCCATGTACTTCATCTTACCTTATATAGTTTGTCTTTAATCTAACCATATCATTTCAGAATATTATTTGGTCGATATTTTACCACGTGCAACATATATGCAAATGTAAACACATGGCAAAAGGCTAGTCAATTCGCAGGGACTAACTTTGTACTGTTGCTATTTGTCCCAAACATCTAATACTCATAACTAACTTCATTGCCTCCATTGTTAGGCTAAAATCTAGAGCCGACAACGGAGTAATTACTAACCATCAGTTCACAAAAACGCAATCTAACGAGAAGTTACAGAGTATATACTGATATGCCATGACCATCTGATAAGAAGAAATCAGAGTATCTAAAGAAGCAAAACATATCCCGCTAGCAAGAGAAAGTTGTGGCGGCCAGTGAGAATATCGATGGATCTAGCTTAAGTACCTGCAATTTTCTTTTTCCATATATATTTTGCCTTCTAAAGATTAGTTATTGACAATTGAGATTCAATAGAATACCCAGAAGCATGAGTATTCAATATCTGCCTTTGTTCTGGTCTGTAGAAGCAGTGGAAATAGAACTTGATTTATCATTCAGTGAGAAATCACAAAAAATTCAGTAAATCTCATATCTTCAACAATTTGCTGGCGTGAGAGTGATGATTGTGGCAGCAAGCTCGCTAGCGATGGAGGAAAGCAGCAAGAGGGAACATGAATGGGATTGGGCATTGGTATAGTGAGTGTGTTAGTTTCGGCCAGGCTGCCCACCATGTGTGTGTTTCAGCTGAAACACCATAAAGCTAATTAATTATTCATGTTTATTTGTCTTTCATTTCATCAAATTAAAATGTCTAATCAAAATTTTGTATTCACATAGGTGGATTATATTGGGGTTTATAGATGTCAAACTTCTGGATAGGAATGTTTCATTTGACTATTTTGAGCATGTATTTCACTCAGAATCCCCACCATTGTTCTTTGTGGAGTAATTCTGATTAATACTTGGCAAAAGCATGTTAGACTATTCTTCTATAATTAATTTTGATTACTATATTTTGGGTAATTCTTATTTGGCAGGAGCATAGGACACACTTTACAACAAAATTATTTACCATTTTAGTGGACTCGGAATTGAATGATGATATGGTGAGTAGTAGAAACTATGAAAAGTGATGAACACAACGGTGAACTCTTATATCCTGTGATTTTGGACAACCATAAGGGGTTGTGCATGATTTAAATACTTTGTATGATGAAGATAAAGCATAGCTAGACTATATGATTTTGTAGGGATACCTTTCTTTGGCCATGTTATTTTGAGAAGACATGATTGCTTTATTAGTATGCTTGAAGTATTATTATTTTTATGTCGATATTAAACTTTTGTCTTGAATCTTTCAGATCTGAACATTCATGTCACAATAAAGAAAATTACATTAAGAATTATGCTAGGTAGCATTCCACATCAAAAATTCTGTTTTTATCATTTACCTACTCGAGAACGAGCATGAATTAAGCTTGGGGATGCTTGATATGTCTCCAACGTATCTATAATTTTTTTGTTGTTCCATGTTATTATATTATCTGTTTTGGATGTTTAATGGGCTTTAATTTACACTTTTATATTATTTTTGGGACTAACCTACTAACCAAAGGCCCAGTGTAAATTGCTGTTTTTGCCTATTATAGTGTTTCGCAGAAAAAGAATATCAAACGGAATGAAACCTTCGGGAGAGTTATTTTTGGAACAAACATGATCCAGGAGACTTGGAGTGGCCGTCAAGAAAGAAGCAAGGAGGCCACGAGGCAGGGGGCACGCCCAGGGGGGCAGGCACGCCCCCCACCCTCGTGGCCCCCTCGCAGCTCCACCGACGTACTTCTTCCTCCTATATATACCCATATACTCTGAAAACATCCAGGAGCACCACGAAACCCTATTTCCACCGCTGCAACCTTCTGCACCCGTGAGATCCCATCTTGGGGCCTTTTCCGGAGCTCCGTCGGAGGGGAAATCGATCATGGAGGGATTCTACATCAACACCATAGCCTCTCCGATGATGTGTGAGTAGTTTACCACAGACCTTCGGTCCATAGTTATTAGCTAGATGGCTTCTTCTCTCTCTCTTTGGATCTCAATACAAAGTTCTCCTCGATTCTCTTGGAGATCTATTCGATGTAGTTCTTTTTGCGGTGTGTTTGTTGAGATCCGATGAATTGTGGGTTTATGATCAAGATTATCTATGAACAATATTTGATTCTTCTCTAAATTCTTTTATGCATGATTTAAATATCTTTGCAAGTCTCTTCGAATTATCAGTTTGGTTTGGCCTACTAGATTGATCTTTCTTGCAATGGGAGAAGTGCTTAGCTTTGGGTTCAATCTTGCGGTGTCCTTTTTCCCAGTGACAGTAGGGGCAGCAAGGCACGTATTGTATTGTTGCCATCGAGGATAAAAAGATGGGGTTTATATCATATTGCTTGAGTTTATCCCTCTACATCATGTCATCTTGCCTAATGTGTTACTTTGTTCTTATGAACATAATACTCTAGATGCATGTTGGATAGCGGTTGATGTGTGGAGTAATAGTAGTAGATGCGGAATCGTTTCGGTCTACTTGTCGCGGACGTGATGCCTATATACATGATCATGCCTAGATATTCTCATAATTATGCACTTTTTATCAATTGCTCGACAGTAATTTGTTCACCCACCGTAATACTTATGCTATTTTGAGATAAGCCACTAGTGAAACCTATGGCCCCCGGGTCTATCTTCCATCATATTATTTTCATATCAACTTGCTATTTCTATTACCGTTTATTTTACAATCTTTATTTGCAATCTATCATGAAAATACCAAAAACATTTATCTTATTATCTCTATCAGATCTCACTTTCGTAAGTGACCGTGAAGGGACTGACAACTCCTTTATCGCGTTGGTTGTGAGGTTCTTGTTTGTGCAGGTACTAGGTGACTTGTGTGTTACCTCCTACTAGATTGATACATTGGTTCTCAAAAACGGAGGAAAATACTTACGCTACTGTGTTGCATCACCCTTTTCTGTTCAAGAGAAAACCAACGCATGCTCAAGAGGTAGCACCGACCCAAACGGACGAAAAGTGGACAAAGCACGCATCCATTTGGGTCGCCCCGTTGGAGTTGCTCTTAGAGCATCTACAACAGGATCCCTCAAGCCCTCCCCAAACGTCTCGACAAACAACATTGTCATAGCCTGGATCACCCCTACAAACCCAACCTGTAGGGTGGATGTGGGGACAGGCCGAACCCATCCCAAATATCTCCAAATCATCCCCAACCAAGCCCGACCTGCTCTTTTCCTCTCCTCTCTTCTGCCTCGTTCACACTGCCGCCATCCTAACTTCGCCGCTGTCCCCAACCCACAACGCCGTCACCTGTGCCACAACCGAACGTCACCCTGACACGTCCTACTCCTCCGAGCATACACCTCACCCTCTATGTGTTCGATGAAATGTTCGAGCAGTTTTTTTATTCCTTTGCTCATTTGTAGGCAAACAATGGAATCATCGGATGATGACTATAGGAAACAAGGACCTTGACGAATTCATGTACAAACAGTTCGTCGGATTCAGACTAAGAAGATGTTAAAAGGATGATGATAGCATCGAGGAAAAAATAAAGAAGTAAGAGGAGCATGTTCTGAACTTCAAGGGTTCGATGAAAGGCAGGAGATTTTGTTCCCCGGGACAGGGACTCTAGTTCACGGCTTCTCTACACGGACCACTTCAAACCGGACCCAACATACTTTGAGGGTTTTTCTTCGACATTGTTTTCTGATGAGCAAAGGTTTATTCTTGCGCGTAGTAAATTTCGCGCGCGGGGGCGCCGGGGGGGGGGGGGGGGGGATGATACTTAGAGCTGAAGAAGGATTGTTGCAAACAAAATTTCTTTTCTTCTCTGTAAAAATGCACGGCTGCTCAGGATGCTTGCTTATGGTAAAGCAGCACATGCCATTGATCCTGAAATCCGCATGGTAGAGACCACATGTCTATAGGCCAAGGCGAAATTTGTCCGCACTATAGTGAAGGTGTTTGGATTAGAGTACTTGAGAAAACCAATTATCAAGGACACATAAAAATTATTGGCAATTTGAGCATCAAGAGGTTTACATGGATTTAAGTTTTTTAAAGTTCGGGTTGTGGTTGCAAAGAAGGACATTTTTGAGGAGGCACGACGCTATTCGCGGACGCATTTGAACGCACTCGTAGATGTTTATGGGTCCAGATCCCGTCCGGTTGTAGATGCTCTTAGCTAGCGTGAGCTTCCCAGGAAGCATAGAAACATTTGTCTCATTGCCTGCAGCTCAAGTCTGTTGTTTGTTGGAATAGTAACAAAATTGGCCAGAGACATTTAAGAGCCTCATATACTGTGGCCGTCGAAGTGCATTGGATTCTCGTTTGCCAGTTGGTCATAGTCATACACAGTCCAACACATCGATCGATTTATTATTTACTGAAAGGTCAGAACACAAAACACAAGGAACTGACTGTGAGAGATGGCATTTTCGACAGTTTACCGGCGACATCATAATCCTCGGCGGCTTCTGCACGAAATTACTACGTACTCCAGTAATGCACCCCAGGTTTATACATCAGTCAAGAGTCAGCGACAGCATCTCCCACCATTGCCACAACAAGCAGAAGAGAGCTCAGGCCAGGCCGCATCTGCGAGCACGCTCGTAGCATCCCGGACCCGAAGTCGAAGACACACAGAAGATGACACGGAGTCCATCATGTTCACACACGCGCACTGTGTTGCTGCTGACACGGTGGCAGTCAGTGAGTGCGCTAAGCCACGCTGCCATGCCACTGGCGCAACGAACTGGGCGGAGCAGTGCCCACTGGTTGCAGCAGCAGCAGCAGTGTCGCTGACCGCCATCGCCATGCCAGCTTTCGGAGATGCAAATCCAAGTCCAATCTAAACACCATCTTTTCTTCTCCTTCTTCTTTTCGAAACCGGACTAAAAATCAGCTTTGAGGCCCAAAGCAAACAAAGAGCCAAAGCGAAAAGACCACAAATGCCTTGCATGATTGATGCATGCAGCTCTCGGAGGAGGGAGAGGCGGTCGCTGGTGAGAGAGATACAAGAGCCGATGCCTGCGCTACAGTCGCCTTCGAGGCAGAGCAATGCCGCATCGGTCTCTGTGCCGTGCTGTGCATGAAAGGAAGGGAGAAATGCTCATGAGATGAGGCGGGTAGCTGGCATGTGAGGAAGTTTCCCGGGGCATCTGGAGGACAGAAATGGCGCGCCAAATCGAAGCAAAAGTCGAGGCTTCTTCAAAGCGGTTCTCGTGTCCATTTCGTTAGTGTTGATATGTGTGCTATCGGACTAGGAGAGTTTCGTCCTTTGGTTTGGGATCCGATAGATGGGCCGGCTAATGATCTTTCGCCCAAAGATGACTGTGTCGCTTGCTTTGGTCTTTTGCCCTTCTTTTGATGGCAGCACAACACACTTTAGCCTCTTGAAGTGGTTCAGTATAGTCGCCAAATTTTTGTTAACCTCGCACCCATTGGCCACTCGTACCATGTAATATTGGATATCTCCCTTTCCACGTGAGCGAGTTTCCCGCGGGAATCACCATCCAATTTCCAAGTGGTAAAATGAGAGCAGTAGTAGTACCCAAGAGCCGCACTCTCAAAGTAGATTTGGCGTTGAATCCCTTGCAACTATTGCTAAACTAATGTTTTCTTCTGCCTTGGAGAGGCCTATCAAAGGTCGGTCGCGCGCGTTGGGCCTGTTATTAATCTTTTGGTCACAGATGATTGTGTCTTCTTTAGCTTTGTCCCATACCATCATTCTTTCTTTCGATGCAAATCGCGGCATCATCGTCGCTTTTAGGGCGACATGCATGCTGAGGGTGGTCTCTAGTGTCTATAAACACTGTCTTCCTAGCCTAGGTCTGGACGCAGTGACATGGGAACACGTTAGTTTCACTAGCAGATCTGGGCCGGATATCTTCAGAGGATGAGTGAACGGCCTGTGCCCCTGCATTGAAACCTGACCGAAACCGGGAGGTTTCAGTTAGTACCTGGTGGGTAGAGAGCATTCAAGCCTTCGGAAGCAGGCGAGGAACCACAGGCACATTTGGGAGGAGCTACAACGTACATGAGGCCAACTCCACCGCGCGATCCCAAACGGACGTCCGGATTGACCGGATTTTGTCCCTTTGGGCCGCCGATAGGTTCACTCGTGTCCGGCTTTGTCCGATGGGTCGTGCATGCGCCTACCGCGCGGCCGCACCCCAAATCGTGTCCGGGGTGGATGTGAATAAAAAATAATTAGAAAACTAGAATGAAATAACTAAAAAAGTAAATAAACGCATTTTAAAAAAAACATAAAACATATATAGGGGTCGGCCACAAAACGGCTCAGTTTTCATGGCCACTTAAAAGGCCCAGTTTTATAATTAACATATAAAAACAAAATAAAAAAACGTCTCCCGCGCGCTCCTACCGCGCCCGTCCGTTCCGTGGCCGTCGCCGTCTTCACTGGCCGTCGGTGTCGCTATCGTCGCTGACGAGGTTGACGTAGGCCGGCCGCGTCCACAAATGGGTCGGCGGTGCGTGGTAGACGGGGGCGGGCTGGACGGCCGGAGGTGCCTGCACCACCTCCTCCCGTGGCGACGCCTCCCGCTCCGGTGACCGCAGGGGGAGTGGGGCACCAGTTCACGCACACGCCGGCGGCCATCTCCGGAGCAGTGTAGGACCAGCCCCACCCCTGGCCCAGCAGCTGCTGGAACGCGGCCACAGGCTCCTCCTCCTCGGAGATGGCTACCTCGCCGGCAGCGGAGCGGGCCGTCATCTTCTCCATGCCCTCGCATTGCCGCTCATCGTGCGTGTACATGGAGTCCTCCATGACACGCGCCATGAGACGGGCCTTCTCCTTCGCTGTCATGCGAGGCGGTGGTGGCGAAGGCGACGGCGACGGCGTGGGCGTGAGGCCGCGCACCAGTCTACGCCCGCGCTCCTAGGGAGCAGGCGTTGCGCGTTCCCGACGTGGCCGCCGCGGCCCAGATGTCGTGCCGGCAAAGAAAGAGGCACGCCGCACGTCGTGCTTGTCCCTGAGGCAGGCATCCCAGAGGGAGGAGTCCGGGGCGTACCTGTCGTCGTAGTACAGGTCGTCGGGGAGGAGGCGACGGCGGCGCCCGATCTCTTGACGGCGTGCACGGCCGGTCGCCGGGACCGGAGGGATCGGCACACGGTCGGCGCTGAGGTGCCATCCGCTGGGGAGATGGGCGTCGCTCCAGGGGAGCGGCGTCCTCGTCTTCCAATAACGACGGCACACCGACACGCGGACGTAGTGCCGATCGCGCTCGCCGGCGGACGTGGGGGCGATGGAGAAAGCCGTCGGCGTGGGGGTCCGACGTGGTGGTGATGCGGCCTCCTTCTTCCCGGAGCCGGCGCGGCGCCCCGACGAGGAGCCGGCCTCGCGGTCGTGCTTCCCCTTATGGTTCCAGAAGCCCATCGCGTCGAGGGTGGCCGGCCGGCGAGCTCGACAAGGGCGAAGGCTAGGGTTTAGCGCGGTCGGGTTTCGAGGAGGCCGCTGGATGGAGTGGGGCAGTGTGGACGACGACCGGTCCACGGGTTCCCCATTTAAGAAGGACGGCGACCTTTCACTGGGCCGATGACAGATGGGGTCTGCCACCCGTGCACATTGATGTTGGCGGGCGGGAGGTAGGTGGCCGCCCCGCCACGCGGACGAGCGGCGCGTCCTTCGGTGTCCGCGGCGACCCAAACCGAACGCAAAGATGCGCTTGAAATGGGTTGACCTGGACACAAAATGGACCAGATGGGTCCGGGCCATCGCACGCTGGACCATCTCGTTTGTTCGTTTTACTTTAAACAGACGGGGCCAGACAGGATAGGGTCGTGCGATGGAGTTGGCTTGAGGTATTGAAAGGAGGCGTGCGTGTTGGGTTTGCGATCCCATCAGCTGCGACATCCGCATCGCCGGAGATCCTTTTCGGGCATCACAGCGGCAATGTGAGTGCTTTCGCTTTGCTCCTTCCCGTTAGTATTGAATTTGGCCACGCGGTGCCTTTCTACCCTTTTGATGCACACCAGCCTCCTCTTTTTACCATCATGTAACACTAGATGTAGTGCATCTGCCTGCCTCCCTGCCGGCCTGAAGAGTTTAATGGTTTCAGAGTACATTACTACTGGATCGAACATTCATCATGTGTTGGTGTTGGTCTGAGGAGATCACCGCTGCTATCTATAGGGGTGCTCATTATGGCGCCCGCACGTCCCTTTTCCCCTGCAATTAAGGACATAATGATGTTGTCACGCCACCTGATTGCCTCGTGATTTATGCTAAATTCTAGCATCAAAATCAACAACATGTGCTTTGTGATACATACTACTACTCCACTATGCACCGGATCGGACGATGATGATACCTCTGATACCGTTGTCCTTTCTGAAGACATCGGTTTGGAGCAAGTGCTAGCTGGATGGGACAAGCAGAAGAGCGGTGTCTCATCCACCGCAAGGCGGGTGGCGGATTCCGATGGCATGGTGCTGTGGAGGTTCGGTGACAGGCGCGTGTGGACGCATTTGTGTAGGATGATGGAGTTGTTTGGCGTTGTGGTGGCGTCGATGGCAGGTCAGGCAAGGTCGATGGGTCGGGTGATGCTCTGAAGATGGACCGGTGGAAGATTGCGGCGGCAACCTCTGAGAGAGCCTCCGTCTGGCATGGGACACAGTCCCGGTATGTGGTGGGCTGGGGCATCCGGCTTTAGAAGTTAGGGTTTGGTGCGATGTCCGTGTGATGTTAGACCCGGATATTCGGCACACCTTCATCAATGGGTAGGAGTAGCAACATGTGTTGTCTAGATAGTGGCTTCAGACTCACTGATGTACCATACTTTGTATGGTCTTTATGAATAATTAATAAGATGACGGCATTTATCGTCCAGATTCAGAGGCCGGGGTCTATCCTCTTATTTCAAAAAATGCAGAACACTGAACCAATTAACAATAGAAACATATTTCCTGAAGTTGCGTGCCACTGCTATAAATGATCTGAGCAAACCATCGCACAACACGACACCTTCTCGTGCTCTCCGTTGGCCTCACTCCGAGCTCCGTCACCACGCCATTCCTCCAGTTACCGGATGCGTAAGTTTTTCTCTTCTTGAAACAGCAACGCGTGGTAGTATTTTCAACCGGGAAGCTTTGTTCGCATTGTATTTTGGTCACACAATAATTTACTAGTGACGGGAGCAACGTCGAAGTAGTACGCAGGGGGCGGTCAGAGGCATTTATGTACGGCACTGTTGGGAGCAGGAGCGAGCGCCCGTTCCAGTTTGGCACAGTGGACAGACGCGATCACGTGTGCAGTGGAGTGGAATGGCAGCCGTGCAGTGGAGCAGCGGATCGCCCAGCGGCTGTATGACTGTGCGGGGAGGACAGCGACAGTGATGAACCGCGGAGAACGCCGGAGGGAGAGAGCCAAAAAGGAGAACCGAGACCGGCGTCGTCTTCTTCCTCCTGGCCGTCCTCAGGATGATACGGGGATGGGCCAGCGCGGCCCCTGCTAGCGAATAGCGGTGCTGTGCTGTGTCTCCGAGCGCAGGGTGGCGCGAATGGGGGCGGTGAGAGTCCCGCTGCACATGCACGCATCAATTGTGGGATCACCGCGGTTGACAGGGAGAGTAAAAATTGACCGATGAATCGGACATTCACCGTGGACCCGGGGCACCGGCGTTCCTGGCGGCAAAAGAAGTCCCTTCGTTTTTTTCCGTTTGAGAGAAAATAACAAAACAAGAAAGAGTCATACGTGAAGTAAGAAGTATTCTGCATGCAAGGTTGAAGAGGATACACTTTCAGTTCTTAGAAGATAAAAGTTGCTGGGAAGTTACCGCCTTGGACCGCGAGGCATGTGGCTACCCCGGGCCGCGTCGTTTTGGTTAAGGCTGTGCTTACCGCCATTGTTATATATCATATTACACCTTTGGAGTTGCCGGTGAAAGTGAGGAAGAAGATTGACGGTTTGTGGCGCACTTACCTATGGGCGGGATGTGACAAGGTGACTGGTGAAAAATGCAAGGTCAACTGAGAACTTGTCTGTAAGTCCAAGATCTTTGGTAGTTTGGGCATCCTCAACCTGGAGAAGTTTGCTACTGCCCTTCGATTGCGATGGCTTTGGTATGAATGGGATAACCCACCCAAAACTTGGGTTGGGATGGAAACGCCATGCAATGACAATGATAGGAACATTTTTGCAGCAGCCACCACGGTTCACATTGGGGATGAAGGTAAGAGCAACTCCAACGGGCCGACCCAAACGGACGGCGATTTCGTCCGTTTTTTGTCCGTTTGGGTCGGCTAGACGGACACGGATGCCCGCTTCCGCATTTGGGTCGGCACCTGCGTCCAACGCTGGCCTGCGACCCATTTAGACGGCGCCAAAAAAATGAACGCATGCATATTTAAAAAAAGAGAAACTGCATTAATTAAACATTAAAGCCGGCCACGAAGGCCGGCGAGAGTCCACGCGTCTACATTTGCATAAAAAACAGCCTAAACTACGAGGAGGCGCGCTGCCCTAGGCGTCGTCGTCGTCGTCCTCGGGGTCCGTTAGGTCGATGAGCGTCGGCGCCGGCCCGGCTCAGGTGAACGCCGTGTTCCAGAGCGCTGCCATTTCGGGCTGTGCCGGTGCAGGCAGTGCCGGAGCGGGGGGCTGTGCGGCCGCCTGTGCAGCCGCGGCCTGGCACGCCTCCTCCTCGGCCTCGCGCGCCTCCTCCTCGAGGTCGCGCTCGAGCATCTCCTCGTACTCGCCTTGCCGGCGCTGCTCTGCCAGCCGACGCTGGCGCCACATCTCGAGGTAGGCCTGCTCCTGCGTCGGCGTCGCCCCCAGCCAGACCGGTGGCGCGGACACCTACTCGCGCACCACTCCATTCCAGGAGAAGCGCGCGATGGGCTCGGGCTGCGGCTTGATGGGGGACGGTGGGTAGACCGGCGGCACCACGCTATCGCCCGCCGCGGAGAGGGCAAGGGCCTGCGCCATTGCCGCCTCGTAGCGGGCCTCCTCTTCCGCCTCCGCCGCCTCCGCTCTGCGCCGTTCGTCCTCTTCGCTCTCACGGTAGACAGCCGCAAGGGCCACCTGGTAGGCGTCCTCCGCCGCCTGGTCCTCCTCGCGGACGACCCGCGGCATTGGCCTCCTGTCGACCTCGCGCACGCCCCGGCGCCCGCCTCCTCATGCTCGAAGGCGAACCACCTCGCCCAGTTGGGCGAGTCGGTTGCGTGGGCGGAGTCGCGGCGCTGCTCCGCCGTCAGCAGCGCCCACCGGCGCCGCACCTCCTTCGCGTGAGCACGAGCCGACCGCGGCGCCGCCGGCACTGGGATCCTATCTGGATCCAGATGCCAGTCGTGCGACAGCGTCACGTCGGGATACGACAGCGGTTGGCGGTTCTGCCAGTGCCACTCCGCCTGGTGCACTGGCACGCTGACACGCTGCCTCTGCCGGCGAGGCGCCGGCGGGGTGGGAGAAACTCGGAGGGGAAAGGGGTGGCGGGGGACTTACCCTTGGCCTTGCTGCCGCTGGCGCCGGAGAAGAGGCCCATCGTCGCTGTGGCTGCGGTGGCTAGGGTTTGTCGGCGACGAGGAGCAAGGATGGGCAGATGGGGACGACGAGTTTGGATGAGGACGGCCCCGCCGCATGGTCGGCTTAAAAAAGGGCGAGCGCCGTCGTTGACGCGTGGGTCCGTCGTCATAAATTAAGCTGACCGCGTGGGCAGCGGGTAGTTGGACGACCGCCATGTGGGGACGCGGCGGATAGCGAGAAGGCGTGCGAAGCGTCCGTTCGGCGTCCGCGCCAACGCATTTGGGGTGCAAATTTGGGCCGCAAATGCGTTGGCGCGGACGCGACGCGAACGTGATTTGGGTTTGGGTCGGTGCGTTGAGCCGTCACTTTTGTCCGCGCCGACCCAAACGGACGCAGGCGGACGAAATGGGTCAGCCCTTTGGAGTTGCTCTAAGGCGAAGTTCTGGGAATCACCTTGGCTCCAAGGCATGAGACCCAAAGATACTGCTCTTAGGATATTTGACCTCTCAAAAAAGAAATCTTGCTCGGTCCAAATTGCTCTCCTCAACGATTTTTGGGTTAGTCAAATTGATACCCGTCATGGGATCACCTTGAAGCACCTACAGGAGTTCATCACACTTTGGGGGAAACTATCCTCTATTACTCTCAACAATAGTGTGCAAGATACTATCCACTGAAAGTTCACCTCTCAAGGAGAATACTCGACGTCGACTGCCTATATGGCGCAGTTTGCGGGACACACAACTAGCATCATGCCTGCTGCTGTTTGGAAGGTTTGGGCCCTTTCGAAATGCAAGTTTTTTGCTTGGTTGATAATTCAAAACAGAGTATGGACGGCCGATCGATTGCTCCATCGTGGTTGTCCGAATTTCAACCTTTGCCCGCTTTGCAAGCAAGTCCAGGAAACTGCGGCGCATCTTCTCTTTCAGTGTAGGTTCTCCCAGCGTGTTTGGGTTGAGGTTGCTTCGCGGATTGGCCTACATGGTGATGTGATGAGGAGCTGGAGATTTGAGGCTTCAGTTCGAGATTGGTGGATTAAAAATGTGATCGAGTGCGGAAATCAGAGAAAGGTTATCGCTTCCTTATTCATGCTTATGTCTTGGGAGATTTGGAAAGAGCACAATGCAAGGTTTTTTCGCAACACTGCCGCTACAACTGGCTACAACGATGATGGTTGTCGCGAAGATCAAAGAGGAGGCCCATCTTTGGGCTATGGCAGGTGTCATCCACTTGAGTATTGTAATGCCGCGAGAGTAGTTTTGTGTTCCCCGCTTTGCGGCTATTTGTCTAAAACCTTCTTTCTTAATTAATGGAAATGACAAATCTTTTGCCTTGTTTCAAAAAAAAATCTACATGTTTGTTGAGCCAATGAATTTTCGTAGTAAAATAGTTCAAGCGAATGCGACATGTGCAAAGAAGGAAAAAAGCATGGATGCATTCCCACTGATATGCATTACTCTTTTCACCAATGATGCTCCCCGTTTTTGTACAACATGCAAGTCTTGATATTGTTTTTGTACCCCCTTTCTTTTTTAATTAGCAAGAGGCGCATGTGGCGCCAAATTCCCGTCGGGTCCCTCGGTAAGGTTTATGATGAGACCGGAAATACCGGGATGGAGTCTGTACACACAATTTACCTAGGTTCAGGCCTTCGAAGAGTAGTACCCTACGTCCTACTATGTCTTGTTATTCATGATGAGGGGATACCTCGTGCAGAGGATTACAATGATGTTTGAGATGTCTACCGAGAGTTGAGTTTCAGATTTCATCGCTAATGAGGACCTAGGACTCCCTTTATATAGTCACGAGAGGCCTAGGGTTTACACAGAGGGGGGGTGTCAGATCAATTCGGCCGTAGCCCTCTATCTTGGGGAACACGCTCATCGCCTTCGCCTCCTTAGGGTTCTGTGATTCCCTTTGGGCCTGGTGGGCCCTAGTCAAGGTTGAGGGCGGGCTCCTTTACGTCAGGTACCCCGGGTTTGGGACGCCGTTAGTAGCCCCCGAGCATGGCAGAGGCTGTTGGGGAACGTAGTAATTTCAAAAATTTCCTACGCACACGCAAGATCATGGTGATGCATAGCAACGAGAGGGGAGAGTGTTGTCCACGTATCCTTGTAGACCGAAAGCGGAAGCGTTAGCACAACGCGGTTGATGTAGTCGTACGTCTTCACGATCCGACCGATCAAGTACCGAACGCACGGCACCTCCGAGTTCTGCACACGTTCAACTCAATGACGTCCCTCGAACTCCGATCCAGCCGAGTGTTGAGGGAGAGTTTCGTCAGCATGACGGCGTGGTGACGATGATGATGTTCTACCGATGCAGGGCTTCGCCTAAGCACCGCTACGATATGATCGAGGTGGATTATGGTGGAGGGGGGCACCGCACACGGCTAAGAGATCAAGAGATCAATTGTTGTGTCTTTAGGGTGCCCCCTGCCCCCGTATATAAAGGAGTGGAGGAGGGGGAGGGCCGGCCCTCTCTATGGCGCGCCCTAGGGGAGTCCTACTCCCACCGGGAGTAGGATTGCCCCTTTCCTAGTAGAACTAGGAGCCCTTCCAAGTAGTAGGAGTAGGAGGGAAGGAAAGGGAAGGGAAAAGGAGAAGGAAGAAAGGGGACGCCCCCTCTCCCTAGTCCAATTCGGACCAGCCCATGGGGAGGGGTGCGGCCACCCTTTGAGGCCTTTCTCTCCTTTCCTGTATGGCCCATTAAGGCCCAATATGAATTCCCGTAACTCCCCGGTACTCCCGAAAATACCCGAATCACTCGGAACCTTTCCGATGTCCGAATATAGTCGTCCAATATATCGATCTTTACGTCTTGACCATTTCGAGACTCCTCGTCATGTCCCCGATCTCATCCGGGACTCCGAACTCCTTCGGTACATCAAAACACATAAACTCATAATATAACCGTCATCGAACTTTAAGCGTGCGGACCCTACGGGTTCGAGAACTATATAGACATGACCGAGACACGTCTCCGGTCAATAACCAATAGCGGAACCTGGATGCTCATATTGGCTCCTACATATTCTACGAAGATCTTTATCGGTCAAACCGCATAACAACATATGTTGTTCCCTTTGTCATCGGTATGTTATTTGCCCGAGAATCGATCATCGGTATCTCAATACCTAGTTCAATCTCGTTACCGGCAAGTCTCTTTACTCGTTCCGTAACACATCATCCCACAACTAACTCATTAGTTGCAATGCTTGCAAGGCTTATAGTGATGTGCATTACCGAGTGGGCCCAGAGATACCTCTTCGACAATCGGAGTGACAAATCCTAATCTCGAAATACGCCAACCCAACAAGTACCTTCGGAGACACCTGTAGAGCACCTTTATAATCACCCAGTTACGTTGTGACGTTTGGTAGCACACAAAGTGTTCCTCCGGTAAATGAGAGTTGCATAATCTCATAGTCATAGGAACATGTATAAGTCATGAAGAAAGCAATAGCAATAAACTAAACGATCAAGTGTTATGCTAATGGAATGGGTCAAGTCAATCACATCATTCTCCTAATGATGTGATCCCGTTAATCAAATGACAACTCTTTGTCTATGGCTGGGAAACATAACCATCTTTGATCAACGAGCTAATCAAGTAGAGGCATACTAGTGACACTCTGTTTATCTATGTATTCACACATGTATCATGTTTCCGGTTAATACAATTCTAGCATGAATAATAAACATTTATCATGATATAAGGAAATAAATAATAACTTTATTATTGCCTCTAGGGCATATTTCCTTCAGTCTCCCACTTGCACTAGAGTCAATAATCTAGTTCACATCGCCATGTGATTTAACACCAATAGTTCACATCACCATGTGATTAACTCCCATAGTTCACATCGTCATGTGACCAACACCCAAAAGGTTTACTAGAGTCAATAATCTAGTTCACATCTCTATGTGATTAACACCCAAAGAGTACTAAGGTGTGATCATGTTTTGCTTGTGAGAGAAGTTTAGTCAACGGGTCTGCCACATTCAGATCCGTAAGTATTTTGCAAATTTCTATGTTAACAATGCTCTGCACAGAGCTATTCTAGCTAATTTCTCCCACTTTCAGTATGTATCCAGATTGAGATTTAGAGTCATCTGGACCAGTGTCAAAATTTGCATCGACGTAACCCTTTACAACGAACCTTTTTGTCACCTCCATAATCGAGAAACATATCCTTATTCCACTAAGGATAATTTGACCGCTGTCTAGTGATCTACTCCTAGACCACTATTGTACTCCCTTGCCAAAAATAGTGTAGGGTATACAATAGATCTGGTACACAGCATGGCATATTTTATAGAACCTATGGCCAAGGCATACGGAATGACTTTCATTCTCTCTCTATCTTCTGCTATGGTCGGGTTTTGAGTCTTACTCAACTTCACACCTTGTAACACATGCAAGAACTCTTTCTTTGACTGTTCCATTTTGAACTACTTCAAAATCTTGTCAAGGTATGTACACATTGAAAAACTTATCAAGTGTCTTGATCTATCTCTATAGATCTTGATGCTCAATATGTAAGCAGCTTCACCGAGGTCTTTCTTTGAAAAAATCCTTTCAAACACTCCTTTATGCTTTGCAGAATAATTCTACATTATCTTCGATCAACAATATGTCATTCACATATACTTATCAGAAATGTTGTAGTGCTCCCACTCACTTTCTTGTAAATACAGGCTTCACTGCAAGTCTGTATAAAACTATATGCTTTGATCAACTTATTAAAGCATATATTCCAACTCCGAGATGCTTGCACCAGTCCATAGATGAATCGCTGGAGCTTGCATATTTTGTTAGCACCTTTAGGATTGACAAAACTTTCTTGTTGCACCATATACAACTCTTCTTTAATAAATCCATTAAGGAATCTAGTTTTGTTTATCCATTTGCCAGATTTCATAAAATGTGGCAATTGCTAACATGATTCGGACAGACTAAAGCATAGATACGAGTGAGAAACTCTCATCATAGTCAACACCTTGAACTTGTCGAAAACCTTTTGCGACAATTCTAGCTTTGTAGATAGTAACACTACTATCAGCGTCCGTCTTCCTCTTGAACATCATTTAATCTCAATGGCTCGCCGATCAATGGGCAAGTCAATCAAAGTCCATACTTTGTTCTCATACATGGATCTCATCTCAGATTTCATGGCCTCAAGCCATTTCGTGGAATCTGGGTTCATCATCGCTTCCTCATAGTTCGTAGGCTCGTCATGGTCAAGTAACATGACCTCCAGAACAGGATTACCGTACCACTCTGGTGCGGATCTCACTCTAGTTTACCTACGAGGTTCTGTAGTAACTTGATCTGAAGTTACATGATCATCATCATTAGCTTCCTCACTAATTGGTGTAGTAGTCACAGGAACAGATTTATGTGATGAACTACTTTCCAATAAGGGAGCAGGTACAGTTATCTCATCAAGTTCTACTTTCCTCCCACTCACTTCTTTCGAGAGAAACTCCTTCTCTAGAAAAGATCCATTCTCAGCAATGAATATCTTGCCTTCGGATCTGTGATAGAAGGTGTACCCAACATTTTCTTTTGGGTATCCTATGAAGATGCACTTCTCCAATTTGGGTTTGAGCTTATCAGGTTGAAATTTTTTCACATACGCATTGCAACCTCAAACTTTAAGAAACGACAGCTTAGGTTTCTTGCCAAACCATAGTTCATATGGTGTCGTCTCAACGGATTTAGATGGTGCCCTATTTAATGTGAATGTAGCTGTCTCTAATGCATAACCCCAAAATGATAGTGGTAAATCGGTAAGAGACATCATAGATTGCACCATATCCAATAAAGTACGGTTACGATGTTCGGACACACCATTACACTGTGGTGTTCCAGGTGGCATGATTTTGTGAAACTATTCCACATTGTTTTAATTGAAGACCAAACTCGTAACTCAAATATTTGTCTCTGCGATCAGATCGTAGAAACTTTATTTTCTTGTCACGATGATTTTCCACTTCACTCTGAAGTTCTTTGAACTTTTCAAATGTTTCAGACTTATGTTTCATCAAGTAGATATACTCATATCTGCTCAAATCATCTGTGAAGGTCAGAAAATAAAGATACCCGCCGCGAGCCTCAACACTCATTGGACCGCATACATCAGTATGTATTATTTCCAATAAGTCAGTTGCTCGCTCCATTGTTCCGGAGAACGGAGTCTTAGTCATCTTGCCCATGAGGCATGGTTCGCAAGCATCAAAATGATTCATAATCAAGTGATTCCAAAAGCCCATCAGCATGGAGTTTCTTCATGCGCTTTACACCAATATGACCTAAACGGCAGTGCCACAAATAAGTTGCACTATCATTATTAACTTTGCATCTTTTGGCTTCAATATTATGAATATGTGTATCACTACGATCGAGATCCAACAAACCATTTTCATTGGGTGTATGACCATAGAAGGTTTTATTCATGTAAACAGAACAACAATTATTCTCTAACTTAAATGAATAACCATTTTGCAATAAACATGATCAAATCATATTCATGCTCAACGCAAACACCAAATAACATTTATTTAGGATTAACACTAATCCCGAAAGTATAGGGAGTGTGCGATGATGATCACATCAATCTTGGAACCACTTCCAACACACATCGTCACTTCACCTTTAACTAGTCTCTGTTTATTCCGCAACTCCCATTTCGAGTTACTACTCTTAGCAACTGAACCAATATCAAATACCGAGGGGTTGCTATAAACACTAGTAAAGTACACATCAATAACATTTATATCAAATATAGCATTTTTCACTTTGCCATCCTTCTTATCCGCCAAATACTTGGGGCAGTTCCGCTTCCAGTGACTAGTCCCTTTGCAGTAGAAGCACTTAGTCTCAGGCTTAGGTCCAGACTTAGGCTTCTTCACTTGAGCAGCAACTTGCTTGCCGTTCTTCTTGAAGTTCTCTTTCTTTCCCTTTCCGTTTTCTTGAAACTAGTGGTCTTGTTAATCATAAACACTTAATGCTCTTTCTTGATTTCTACCTTCATCAATTTCATCATCATGAAAAGCTCGGGAATCATTTACATCATCCCTTGCATACTATAGTTCATCACGAAGTTCTACTAACTTGGTGATGGTGACTAGAGAATTCTGGCAATCACTATTTTATCTGAAAGATTAACTCCCACTTGATTCAAGCGATTATAGTACCCAGACAATCTGAGCACATGCTCACTGCTTGAGCTATTCTCCTCCATCTTTTAGCTATAGAACTTGTTGGAGACTTCATATCTCTCAACTCGGGTATTTGCTTGAAATATTATCTTCAACTCCTAGAACATCTCATATGTTCCATGATGTTCAAATCGTCTTTGAAGTCCCGATTCTAAGCCGTTAAGAATGGTGCACTAAACTATCAAGTAGTCATCATATTGAGCTAGCCAAACGTTCAGAACGTCTGCATCTGCTCCTGCAATAGGTCTGTCACCTAGCGGTGCATCAAGGACATAATCCTTCTGTGCAGCAATGAGGATAATCCTCAGATCACGGATCCAATCTGCATCATTGCTACTAACATTTTTCAACTTAGTTTTCTCTAGGAACATATAAAAATTAAACGGGGAGCAACATCGCGAGCTATTGATCTACAACATAGATATGCTAATACAACCAGGACTAAGTTCATGATAAATTAAAGTTCAATTAATCATATTACTTAAGAACTCCCACTTAGATAGACATCCCTCTAATCATTTAAGTGATCACGTGATCCAAATCAACTAAACCATAACCGATCATCACGTGAAATGGAGTAGTTTTCAATGGTGAACATCATTATGTTGATCATATCTACTATATGATTCACGCTCGACCTTTTGGTCTCCAGTGTTCCGAGGCCATATCTGCATATGCTAGGCTCGTCAAGTTTAACCCGAGTATTTCTGTGTGTGCAAAACTGGCTTGCACCCGTTGTAGATGGACGTAAAGCTTATCACACCCGATCATCACGTGGTGTCTGGGCACGACGAACTTTGGCAACGGTGCATACTCAGGGAGAACACTTTTATCTTGAAATTTAGTGAGAGATCATCTTATAATGCTACCGTCATAACTAAGCAAAGTAAGATGTATAAAAGATAAACATCACATGCAATCAAAATATGTGACATGATATGGCCATCATCATCTTGTGCCTTTGATCTCCATCTCCAAAGCATAGTCATGATTTCCATCGTCACCGGCCTGACACCATGATCTCCATCATCTTGATCTATATCAATGTGTCGTCACATGGTCGTCTCGCCAACTATTGCTCTTGCAACTATTGCTATCGCATAGCGATAAAGTAAAGCAATTATTTGGCTCTTGCATCTTATGCAATAAAGAGACAACCATAAGGCTTCTGCCAGTTGCCGATAACTTCAACCAAACATGATCATCTTATACAATAACTTATATCTCATCACGTCTTGACCATATCACATCACAACATGCCCTGCAAAAACAAGTTAGACGTCCTCTACTTTGTTGTTGCAAGTTTTACGTGGCTGCTACGGGCTGAGCAAGAACCGTTCTTACCTATGCATCAAAACCACAACGATAGTTTGTCAAGTTAGTGCTGTTTTAACCTTCTCAAGGACCGGGCGTAGCCACACTCGGTTCAACTAAAGTTGGACAAACTGACACCCGCCAGCCACCTGTGTGCAAAGCATGTCGGTAGAACCAGTCTCGCATAAGCGTACGCGTAATGTCGGTCCGGGCCGCTTCATCCAACAACACCGCCGAACCAAAGTATGACATGCTGGTAAGCAGTATGACTTATATCGCCCACAACTCACTTGTGTTCTACTCGTGCATATGACATCTACGCATAAAACCTGGCTCGGATGCCACTGTTGGGGAACGTAGTAATTTCAAAAAATTCCTACGCACACGCAAAATCATGGTGATGCATAGCAACGAGAGGGGAGAGTGTTGTCCACGTACCCTTGTAGACCGAAAGCGGAAGCATTAGCACAACGCGGTTGATGTAGTCGTACGTCTTCATGATCCGACCGATCAAGTACCGAACGCACGGCACCTCCGAGTTCTGCACACGTTCAACTCGATGACGTCCCTCGAACTCTGATCCAGCCGAGTTTTGAGGGAGAGTTTCGTCAGCACGACGGCGTGGTGATGATGATGATGTTCTACCGACGCAGGGCTTCGCCTAAGCACCGCTACGATATGATCGAGGTGGATTATGGTGGAGGGGGGCACCGCACACGGCTAAGAGATCAAGAGATCAATTGTTGTGTCTTTGGGGTGCCCCTGCCCCCGTATATAAAGGAGTGGAGGAGGGGGAGGGCCGGCCCTCTCTATGGCGCGCCCTAGGGGAGTCCTACTCCCACCGGGAGTAGGATTCCCCCTTTCCTAGTAGAACTAGGAGCCCTTCCAAGTAGTAGGAGTAGGAGGGAAGGAAAGGGAAGGGAAAAGGAGAAGGAAGGAAGGGGGCGCCCCCATCCCTAGTCCAATTCGGACCAGCCCATGGGGAGGGGTGCGGCCACCCTTTGAGGCCTTTCTCTCCTTTCCCGTATGGCCCATTAAGGCCCAATATGAATTCCCGTAACTCCCCGGTACTCCCGAAAATACCCGAATCACTCGGAACCTTTCCGATGTCCGAATATAGTCGTCCAATATATCGATCTTTACGCCTTGACCATTTTGAGACTCCTCTTCATGTCCCCGATCTCCTCCGGGACTCCGAACTCCTTCGGTACATCAAAACACATAAACTCATAATATAACCGTCATCGAACTTTAAGTGTGCGGACCCTACGGGTTCGAGAACTATGTAGACATGACCGAGACACGTCTCCGGTCAATAACCAATAGCGGAACCTGGATGCTCATATTGGCTCCTACATATTCTACGAAGATCTTTATTGGTCAAACCGCATAACAACATACGTTGTTCCCTTTGTCACCGGTATGTTACTTGCCCAAGATTCGATCATCGGTATCTCAATACCTAGTTCAATCTCGTTACCGGCAAGTCTCTTTACTCGTTCCGTAACACATCATCCCGCAACTAACTCATTAGTTGCAATGCTAGCAAGGCTTATAGTGATGTGCATTACTGAGTGGGCCCAAAGATACCTCTTCGACAATCGGAGTGACAAATCCTAATCTCGAAATACGCCAACCCAACAAGTACCTTCGGAGACACTTGTAGAGCACCTTTATAATCACCCAGTTACGTTGTGACGTTTGGTAGCACACAGTGTTCCTCCGGTAAATGGGAGTTGCATAATCTCATAGTCATAGGAACATGTATAAGTCATGAAGAAAGCAATAGCAATAAACTAAACGATCAAGTGCTATGCTAACGGAATGGGTCAAGTCAATCACATCATTCTCCTAATGATGTGATCCCGTTAATCAAATGACAAGTCTTTGTCTATGGCTAGGAAACATAACCATCTTTGATCAACGAGCTAGTCAAGTAGAGGCATACTAGTGACATTCTGTTTGTCTATGTATTCACACATGTATCATGTTTCCGGTTAATACAATTCTACCATGAATAATAAACATTTATCATGATATAAGGAAATAAATAATAACTTTATTATTGCCTCTAGGGCATATTTCCTTCAGAGGCCAAGAGCACCCGGGCTCCGAGGCCTCTGTCGGGTTCCTCTCTTTGTGCGCCTAGCCTCTTAAGTCGTTGCAGGCCGTTTTCCTCCTTATGAGTAGTGTTGTTGATTTTTCCTGGGTGACAGGGCCCAAAAGCTCCAGGGGCCGGCCCACCGTTTTTGTGGGTGCCAAGCAAGGTTACATGCCCCTACTTAAGAGGAAGGAGGAGCGGCACTCACTGAGAGCAGTCTTCCTTCTAGCTTCCCGCCGCCCGTCGTCGCCATCTCACATCTTGGGTAGCCAACGCCGAAGGCCGCCACCGCCTCCACCAGTTGTCATAGAGAGAGCCGTCTGGTTGATTCACCACTAGACCATCCCGACGCCGTGCCAGAGTCGGCCATCAACTGGAAAAAGTCTCTGATTACCAAGAGCGACCTAGAGCGTTTGGTGGAGTCGAGATGGTTGCCGGAGAAATCCTCGATGCCGTGGCTGGAGCTCGATAAGGAGGAGAAGGCCCCACGCCCATTGCTTTGGAACCTGAGACCGATTCTCTGATCCAAGCGGTATTGGAGATGCGTGAGAGGGGCTCGACATGCATCTAGCTCATGAAGACGTGGATGGAGAGGAACATTCCTCCCCTTGGCTCGAGGATGTCCTTCATGTTTGAATACTGGGTTCGGATGATCCAGACCGCCTACTTTGGAGGGGGCTTCGCGAAGCGAAGTTGAGGCCCATATGCACTTGGTGACCGGCCTCCCCCTTGAAGAAATACACATGGATCCACCTTTGAGCCCTTTAGCTTGTTGAACCCCCGGTCGTTGGTAAGGCTCCGCATAGACCAGCCTGTACCACATTCTTCTTAGGATGCGCGCTCCGTGGATTCTTAGACAACATACTGTTTTAGGAGGTAAAAGCATCCCAAGTACCCTAACTTGCATGGAATATGATGGTTTAGTCCCAAACTTGTAAAATGCAACTCCATCATACCCCAACTTGCATTGGATGTGATGATTTAGAGCAACTCCAACGGGCCGACCCAAACGGACGGCGTTTTTGTCCGCTTTTTGTCCATTTGGGTCGGCCGGCCGCCCGCCCTATTTTAGTTTTGAGTCGGCAGTGCACCCAACGGGCCGACCCATTTCATGCTCGCGCGTGCTTTAGATCATGCCAGCGGCCATGCCGCCGCCCTGGTTTTGGCACTCCAGCGCGCGGGAAAGGTTCGCGCGCGCGGGGGAAAGGTTCACGCGCGCGGGGGAAAGCGGCCTAGCGCGCGCTGGTTTTGGCGCTCCAGCGCGCGGGAAAGGTTCGCGCGCGTGCCGCTGCCGGCGCTCGTTATAAGAAGGCGCTCCCTCCACACTCTGCCCGGCTCGTTGTCCGCTGCCCACTCGTCTCGTCTCTGCGCCACCATGTCGATCCGCCGGCTGGGCGCTTCTGATTTTTCACGGAGTCCGCGAGCGCCGCTCCGGCGCCTTCTCCTCCGAGATCTGGTTTCACGAGAAACGTCTCATCCTCGGCACCTTCGACACCACAGAGGAGGCGACCCGAGCGCACGACGCGGCGGCATGGCGCCTCCTGAGGCCTTGTCGGGATATGAATTTCCCGACGTGTCGAGCCAGCGGGT
Source organism: Triticum urartu (assembly GCF_003073215.2). Lineage (NCBI taxonomy): Eukaryota > Viridiplantae > Streptophyta > Magnoliopsida > Poales > Poaceae > Triticum > Triticum urartu. The sequence continues at coordinate 502,123,646 of NC_053028.1, read as the reverse complement.
GCAGGATCTGGCGCCTCTCCCGCGGCTTTTCACCGACAAGGATCATCGTGTCCACCGAAGGCGGCAGCATCACCTCGCCATCGCCGAGATGGACATGGAAGCCATGGTGGTATGGCGCGAACGCTTCTCGCAGGACATCGTTGACGAGCGCCAGTTCTACAAGCAAAGGAGGTTGGAGAGGGACGCGAGGAGGACGGAGCGAGCCGCCTATCGGGAGGACAAGCGTTCACGGAAGCAGGCCGCTCAATTGAAACTGAAGCTACGGGAAACGTCGTGTTGGGACTTTGAAGATGAGCAGCATGCTGACGCCTACATTCAGACGTTGCAGGAGGACATTACCGAGTCGGAGTCAGAAAGCGGCGAGTAGTGGTCTTTTCTTTTATCTGTGTACGCTAGAACTATCTATGTATCCATTTTATCGAAAAAATGACCGGCGGCGTCGGCGACAAAGCAGGCGGGCGAGGGTGTGCTGTTTGATGTGGAGCGGCCAATCCAACGCGCCACCGACCAGTGGGCCCGGTGAGGAAAGAGGCAAGCACACGCGCGTCCGTCTCGTGTCCGCGCCGACGCAAATCCGGCTAAAAAATGGGCCGGGTATGGGTCGGCAGGCGGACGAAAGCGGACGCGCGTCCGTTTGGGTCAGCGCGTTGGGTCGACTTTTTTATCTGCGCCAACCAAAACGGACGGCCGCGGACGAAATGTGTCGCCCCATTGGAGTTGCTCTTAGTCCCCGGCCTATCATAACGGGACAAGTGGCAGCCAACTGGCCGGACAAGTCGTCGCCTGCACTTTTACAAAAAAACACCCAGCGTCTTGTCTAATTAACCCCTGCTACAAGCAGCTCTTCTATTGCTCCGCGTCCTGAATTTTGAGGACGGAGCCGACAAGGCGTGGCGGTTCCGCTACTCGTACTGGAACAACAGCCAGAACTATGTCCTCACCAAGGCTGGAGCCGCTTCGTGAAGGAGAAGGGCCTTGGCACCGGAGACGTCATCGGGTTCTACTGCTCCGTCGTCGGCAGCACTGTCGAAGCCACTGAGTGTTAGAAAATAAACCGTGACGCGCGTGAGTCCGTGGTCACCAGGGTGTGTGCGTGTGTATGTCTAGGTCTACACCGGACGCCAGTGCATGGCTGCGTGGCTGTTCGAGTTCGAGCCGCAGTTCATTGGCGTCGTGCGCGCGTAGAGCTAGCTAGTTAGTTGGATACGTCGTGCACGCGGCCGTATCAAGCTAGTTAGTTAGGGCGTGTTTGGTTGCCGTGTGCAACAGTGCCTGCATCGCATACACTTCTCTACTCGACCTGGCTATGCAAATGCAGCCTCAAATGCACCATATGCATGTTGTTTGGTTGCCTGCATGCCCTCTTACCTGCATGGGCTGAACCACACTGCCTGGTGTTTGGTTGCCTGCATGTTAGTCGAGAAACCCAAGGCATGTTGTTTGGTTGTATGCAAGGCCTGATGTGTGGTAACCTCTTTAGCTAGTTGGTGAGGTTACCATCACACTTCGGTAACACACATCATAAGCACAACAGACTATCAACAGAGCATCAACTAGCATAATTCAGATATAAGCAGTACCACAGATATAACAGTTCAACGTATAAACCATCAACTAGCATAATTCGATAGTACGCTCGAAAGAGGTGGCCCGACCCTACTCCTTGGCGGCGAAGGCGTCGTCGTGCTTCCCGCACTTGTTGACGACCTCAATGCCATCGTCGTTGAAGATGATGACCTTGAGGGTGTCGGGAGTGAGGAGATTGAACGTCACCATGTAGCCGATCTTGATCTGATGAACGGATGCGTAGGTGGCCCAACCCTGATCCAGGCTCACTGAAAGCACAAGTGCTCCCTGGGTGGTTTTGGTAATTAATGTCAACATATCTCTTGTTGGACTAACACTTTTACCTAGTATGTTTCAGATAAGTTCAACAATGGAGTGACATGGACTAGAGGATGTGGAACCCCTTCAAGATGCTAAGGACAAAGGATTGGCTCAAGCTTCAAGATCAAGACTCTACATTTTCTATTTTAGTGATCCAAGATCACATTGAGTCTATAGGAAAAGCCAATACTATCAAGAGGGGATGAGGTGTTGCTTAATGGCTTGCTTGCTCAAAGTGCTTAGTGATATGCTCCAAAACCCTCAACTACCTTCCCACATCCACATATGACCTAAACCAAAAAGTTAAACTCGGCCCCACCGATTCTATTTTCAGATGTCATAGCCACTGCCACAAACCCTAGCAAATCGGTTTCACCGATAGGGATCTCGGTCTCACCGAGATGGGATTGTAATCTCTCTGTGTATGTCCATTACCACAATCGGTCTCACCGAGTTTGAGCAATCGGTACTACCGAGATTACAATGCAAACCCTCTGGTTAGCTTATTACCAAAATCGGTCCCACCGAGTTTGTGTAATCGGTCACACCGAGTTTTCCTGACCAACTCTCTAGTTAGCTTATTACCAAAATCGGTCCCACCGAGTTTGTGTAATCGATCACACCAAGATTACGTTATGCCCTAACCCTAACCATATCGGTTCTACCGAGTTGCATCTCAGTCCCACCGAAAATCCTAACGGTCACTAGGTTTGCTGAATCGGTCCGACCGAGTTTAACCATTCGGTCCCACCGAGTTTGGCAAATTGTGTGTAATGGTTAGATTTTGTGTGGAGGCTATATATACCCCTCCACCCACTCTTCATTCGTGGAGAGAGCCATAAGAACATACCTACACTTCCAATACACATTTTCTGAGAGAGAACCACCTACACTTGTGTTGAGGTCAAGATATTCCATTCCAACCATATGAATCTTGATCTCCAGCCTTCCCCAAGTTGCTTTCCACTCAAATCTTCTTTCCACCAAATCCAAATCCTGTGTGAGAGAGAGTTGAGTGTTGGAGAGACTATCATTTGAAGCACAAGAGCAAGGGGTTCATCATCAACACACCATTTGTTAATTCTTGGAGAGTGGTGTCTCCTAGATTGGCTAAGTGTCACTTGGGAGCCTCCAACAAGATTGTGGAGTTGAACCAAGGAGTTTGTAAGGGCAAGGAGATCGCCTACTTCATGAAGATCTACCGCTAGTGAGGCAAGTCCTTCGTGGGCGACGGCCGTGATGGAATAGATAAGGTTGCTTCTTCATGGACCCTTCGTGGGTGGAGCCCTCCGTGGACTCGCGCAACCGTTACCCTCCATGGGTTGAAGTCTTGATCAACGTGGATGTACGATAGCACCACCTATCGGAACCACGACAAAAACATCCGTGTCTCCAATTGCGTCTGAATACTCCAAACCCTTCTCTTTACATTCTTGCAAGTTGCATGCTTTACTTTCCGCTGCTCATATACTCATTGCATGCTTGCTTGATATGTATTGTGTTTGTTAAACTTGTGCTTAAACTCCACTTAAACTTAAGAATATTAAAAATTGCAACTTTTGGCACTTAGTGTCTAATCACCCCCCCCCCTCTAGACACCTCTTTTCGATCCTTCAATTGGTATCAGAGCTTTGGTCTCCATTGCCTTGGTTTAAACACCATTGAAGGAATATTTATGTGTCTACTTTGGGGAGTCTTAGACATAGAGTGCCTATTCTTGATGGAGAGTATTTTCATGAGTGGAAAAATGAAATGCTTAAGATTTTCAATGAATATCATTTGAACAAGTACATTACTAGCCCTTGTGCACCTCATGTTGATCCTTTGCACCCTACCCTAGATGAAGATATTGACATGATTCGCAATCTTAGAACTGTTGAGCTCATCATTAGAGGCTTGCCTAGAAACTTGATTAGATGTTTGCCTACTCTCAAGTGTGCCTACACCATATGGAGATTTCTTGAGGAACGATTTCCAGATTATTCCTTGAAAAATTTAGACGAAATTCTCCATAAGTCTATTGCCTTGAGTAAGATGAACTCTAGTGATCCTAGCTTTGGTGATTGTCTATTTGAGCTTACCAATCTCATGCGTGCTAAAGGAAATGTTGGAATCATTAGCGATATCATATCCGAAGCTATTAGAATTCATAAAGGTAACCATTGTGAACATTACTCATTCATCTCTAGCATTGAACCTATGAAGGTTGAAGAAGCATTGGAGGATCCGGACTGGATAAACGCTATGCATGAAGAGCTACACAACTTTGAGAGAAATCAAGTGTGGACATTGGTCGAGAAGCCCGACAACAACCACAACATCATTGGTACCAAATGGGTGTTTCGCAACAAGCAAGATGAAGATGGACAAGTGGTTCGCAACAAAGCACGTCTCGTCGCCCAAGGCTACACACAAGTTGAAGGTATGGACTATGGTGAGACATATGCTCCCGTTGCTAGACTTGAGTCCATTCGCATCTT